>NC_068939.1:77884518-77933137 GCF_016801865.2 Culex pipiens pallens | reverse complement strand
TTCGCAATTCGCAATTCGCAATTTTCAGTGTAAGAACGGGCCTTGACCGATCTTATGCACTAGGTTCCCGACGAACACGCACTGCCCTTACACCTACATCTCACCCTTGCTCTGAGTCAGTACGAGCAGCACGCTAGAACACGCTTTGAGTGTTCGTGCCAGGCATGCACACCTTCTTTTCCGGTTACGCATTTTAACTCGGCCGGGGGTGGTACATTACTTAGGGTTTGATGTAAGTATAAGCGCCTAACCATTTATAGTGTGCCTATCAACTTTCATTAAAGCAAAAACTGTTTTATTTTTAGTTTTAATTCAAAAACTAGTTGTTATTTTACTGTGTATTGTTTTCTCCTGAAATATTCCCTAATGTTAAGTCGTGTTTATCTGTTGCTATTTCTTTTGTCGCGGTGTTTTGTTACAATTTTTGGTCCAATAGTAATGTTTGTGTTAATCCTTGAATCATTCCATAAATTGAGTAAGGGCTCCAACCTTGCTTAACCCTTTCAGGCCTGAATTTTTCTGAGCTGTGTTAATCTACAATTTTGGTACCAGTAGTTCATTTTTTCCATGAGTAAACAGAAACAGGCAAAAAAAAGTTAAATTTCATTATTTGATGTTCCGGGTCCTCCAAAGTGTCCTGGAATATAGATCTTGGAGTCTACCGCCGTAACAACACGATTCTACCAAGTTTCCGATCATGGTTCATATTCAGTGATGTCCTTGGGACCCTTTGGCAACACTATGAGCTATGTGGATCACTTTTGGGATATTCTGGGTCCTCCAAAGTGTCCTAGAATACAGATCTTGGAGTCTACCGCCGTAACAACACGATTCTACCAAGTTTCCAATTATGGTTCATATTCAGTGATGTCCCTGGGACCCTTTGGCAACACTATGAGCTATGTGGATCACTTTTGGGATGTTCTGGGTCCTCCAAAGTGTCCTGGAATACAGATCTTGGAGTCTACCGCCGTAACAACACGATTCTACCAAGTTTCCAATTATGGTTCATATTCAGTGATGTCTCTGGGACCCTTTGGCAACACTATGAGCTATGTGGATCACTTTTGAGATGTTCTGGGTCCTCCAAAGTGTCCTGGAATACAGATCTTGGAGTCTACCGCCGTAACAACACGATTCTACCAAGTTTCCGATCATGGTTCATATTCAGTGATGTCCTTGGGACCCTTTGGCAACACTATGAGCTATGTGGATCACTTTTGGGATATTCTGGGTCCTCCAAAGTGTCCTAGAATACAGATCTTGGAGTCTACCGCCGTTACAACACGATTCTACCAAGTTTCCGATTATGGTTCATATTCAGTGATGTTCCTGGGACCCTTTGGCAACACTATGAGCTATGTGGATCACTTTTGGGATGTTCTGGGTCCTCCAAAGTGTCCTGGAATACAGATCTTGGAGTCTACCGCCGTAACAACACGATTCTACCAAGTTTCCGATCATGGTTCATATTCAGTGATGTCCTTGGGACCCTTTGGCAACACTATGAGCTATGTGGATCACTTTTGGGATGTTCTGGGTCCTCCAAAGTGTCCTGGAATACAGATCTTGGAGTCTACCGCCGTAACAACACGATTCTACCAAGTTTCCGATCATGGTTCATATTCAGTGATGTCCTTGGGACCCTTTGGCAACACTATGAGCTATGTGGATCACTTTTGGGATGTTCTGGGTCCTCCAAAGTGTCCTAGAATACAGATCTTGGAGTCTACCGCCGTAACAACACGATTCTACCAAGTTTCCGATTATGGTTCATATTCAGTGATGTCCCTGGGATTCATTGGAAACACTTTGAGCTATGTGGATCACTTTTGGGATGTTCTGGGTCCTCCAAAGTGTCCTAGAATACAGATCTTGGAGTCTACCGCCGTAACAACACGATTCTACCAAGTTTCCGATTATGGTTCATATTCAGTGATGTCCCTGGGATTCATTGGAAACACTTTGAGCTATGTGGATCACTTTTGGGATGTTCTGGGTCCTCCAAAGTGTCCTGGAATACAGTTCTTGGAGTCTAGTAATGCTAAAGGGTGCCAGCTCCTGGCGGGTTTCGCTTTGTAAGCGAAAGGATGACTTGAATCCCATCTGGCGAGGCAAAAAGGGTAGGTGGCGGTCGAGGGAGGATTTTGACTGCAGCGTTAGTTGAATTTGTTCAAGTCATAAACCTCCCAAAACCCAACACATTCAATCCCTCAAACGATCTGTGGGCGGCTGAATCTGAGCATTGAAAAACTCTGTAGCAATACACGGAGAAATCCTCAACTGCAACTTTCTACTCGCTAACATAGTCTCAGGCAAAATTCGAGCTGAAAATTGGGCTATATGATCGGTATCGAACTCTATATGGGTCAAAAATATACGAGGTTTCCCCTCAATCTCACTTATCTCCACGTCCGCGGATTGGTTTCTCGTGTTCGTCAAAGGGTCCCAGGGACATCACTGAATATGAACCATAATCGGAAACTTGGTAGAATCATGTTGTTACGGTGGGAAAATCCAAGATCTGTATTCCTGGACACTTTGGATGACCCAGCACATCCCAAAAGTGATCCACATAGCTCATAGTGTTTCCAACGGGTCCCAGGGACATCACTGAATATGAACCATAATCGGAAACTTGGTAGAATCTTGTTGTTACGGCGGTAGACTCCAAGATCTGTATTCCAGGACACTTTGGAGGACCCAGATCATCCCAAAAGTGATCCACATAGCTCAGAAGGTTGCCAAAAGGTTCCAGGGACATCACTGAATATGAACCATAATCGGAAACTTGGTAGAATCGTGTTGTTACGGCGGTAGACTCCAAGATCTGTATTCCAGGACACTTTGGAGGACCCAGAACATCCCAAAAGTGATCCACATAGCTCCGAGTGTTGCCAAAGGATCCCAGGGACATCACTGAATACGAACCATAATCGGAAACTTGGTAGAATCGTGTTGTTACGGCGGTAGACTCCAAGATCTGTATTCCAGGACACTTTGGAGGACCCAGAACATCCCAAAAGTGATCCACATAGCTCATAGTGTTGCCAAAGGATCCCAGGGACATCACTGAATATGAACCATAACCGGAAACTTGGTAGAATCGTGTTGTTACGGCGGTAGACTCCAAGATCTGTATTCCAGGACACTTTGGAGGACCCAGAACATCTCAAAAGTGATCTACATAGCTCCGAGTGTTGCCAAAGGATTCCAGGGACATCACTGAATACGAACCATAATCGGAAACTTGGTAGAATCGTGTTGTTACGGCGGTAGACTCCAAGATCTGTATTCCAGGACACTTTGGAGGACCCAGAACATCTCAAAAGTGATCCACATAGCTCATAGTGTTGCCAAAGAATCCCAGGGACATCACTGAATATGCACCACAATCGGAAACTTGGTAGAATCGTGTTGTTACGGTGGTAGACTCCAAGATCTGTATTCCAGGACACTTTGGAGGACCCAGAACATCCCAAAAGTGATCCACATAGCTCATAGTGTTGCCAAAGGATCCCAGGGACATCACTGAATATGAACCATAACCGGAAACTTGGTAGAATCGTGTTGTTACGGCGGTAGACTCCAAGATCTGTATTCCAGGACACTTTGGAGGACCCAGAACATCCCAAAAGTGATCCACATAGCTCCGAGTGTTGCCAAAGGATTCCAGGGACATCACTGAATACGAACCATAATCGGAAACTTGGTAGAATCGTGTTGTTACGGCGGTAGACTCCAAGATCTGTATTCCAGGACACTTTGGAGGACCCAGAACATCCCAAAAGTGATCCACTTAGCTCATAGTGTTGCCAAAGAATCCCAGGGACATCACTGAATATGCACCACAATCGGAAACTTGGTAGAATCGTGTTGTTACGGTGGTAGACTCCAAGATCTGTATTCCAGGACACTTTGGAGGACCTAGATCATCCCAAAAGAGATCCAAAGGGATCGAAGTGGTCCCAAATGGTCGTGAGGATGTGACTGGTAATGACTTAATTTTATTTGCCTTGAAAAATCGTTGTAAACCTGAATTATCTTCAACATTTTCTGAAGTTTCCAAATTTCAGGTTTTCAGGATGTTCTAGGTCGTCAAAAAGGCCATTAACAACCACTCAAACATTTTTTCCTAGGTAGAGAAACTCATAAATTACAACTTTGCTGAACAATGTTATATGTTTTGAGCACTGTGTGATTTTATACAACCGAATTTCGGTATGGGTCATATATGACCCATCAGGCCTGATAGGGTTAAGAAAAAGGTGAAATTTCAAAACAATGGACAGTGAAGGAAATATACTGTGTAAAGAATCAAAAGTAAAAGAAAGATAGTAATTTATGAAGTAGATAAAGAAATTAACAATAGTTTATAAATAGAGGTAACAAACAAGCTCAGATTGCATGATAAACAAAATTGACATCGCTGCCAAATTAAGGGAAAGCAGACAGTTTGTTACAGCAGCATCAATTAGTAAAATAGAGTGGAAAAGCGTTGAGAAATAAGAGAATCAAATAAGTAAAATCGAAATCAAACGGAGGATAGTAAGCAGAAGCCGTTTTAGAGAATCAGTGAAACAAAATAAACAGAAGATAGCTGTTAGCTGAAATGGAAAGAAGAGAAACCCCGTTGTGCGATGTTTCAGGTACATCCACAGCAGTTGACTCAACATACTGCGAATCAAAACAATACCGTCTACAATCACAAATTACTTCCCTTTCCCACATTGACGCGCCCCTTTCTTCTAGCCGTCTCTACTCTGACCCTCGCTGGTCAAAGGTTTACGAGTCGTTACCACAGGCCACCAGCTAGGTTACACCTTGTCATCATTTTGACTAAACCAAGCCAACGTGGAGGTAAGAAAATAGGACACTTGCAAGGAACCAGAGCCATGCTGTTTTGTCCAAACAGCACTACGGATGTAGTTGGGCTCTTTCCGGGATGTTCCTCGCCTAGGTGTGTCAACCGACGAGTATCATCAGTATCCTGCACCCTTGGCCTGCAAATAAATTATAAATATAAAAAAAAAAAAAAAACAAATTAAAAAAAGGAGTTTAAAAATTAAAGAAACACACAAAATTTAAGAAAATAAAAGAAATCTAAAATTAAAAAAAAAACAAGAAATTTCAAAAAAATTCAAGTAAAACCAAATGGTGCCTGACGTAATTTAAGAAATTACGGACATTAAAAAAAAAGCAATTTAAGAAGTTTAGGGAAATGGTAACAAAATTAAGATATTAAAAAAGTCAAGAAATTTAAGATTTTTTTCTTTTAGAAATTCAAGAAATAAAAAAAAGAAATGTTAAAGAAATTCAGAAATTATAAAGTTTTTAGAAATTTAGAAAATTTGAAAAAAAAACATCGAAGGTGTCAATTTTTTTTATTATATTCAAAAAAAAAATCTTTATTTTCATGTTTCAAAATTCGATAGATTTAAAAAGTTTTGAAAAGATTGAAAAAAATAATAAAGCCAAATTTACAGTTATTGCTTTTTGGGTGTTTTTGAAACCGCATTGAGTCAGGGGTATGAAAAAACACGCAAAAAGCTAAAACTGAAAATTTGGTTCATTGGACCTTTTCAAAAAACACTCCAGAATATATCGTCAAACCTTACATTTTGAATTATTTTACTGTAGGGTGGGCAGCGAGTGTCCAAGAAAGTTAAAGCTGCCAGAAATACATTAATTAACAGCACCAACTGCACGAGTTTAAAATACATTTGAAAAAAAAAATCACAAAAATAAGATTTTTGAAGAATTTAAAAATATCAGAAAATTTGTTTTTTTTTTTGCCTTTCTTACTAAAGAAAGGTGTAGGTTACTTTATGGCTGGACATCATTTTCATCTTCGTAAATAAGACAGTACAACATGAATTTTAATCGAAAAAATCGCTGAAAAATCACACTGCATCGATTTTCGACGCTTCGTCGCCAAGTCGACAAGTTGTCAAGTTGAGCTTCGAATACTGGCGCGAGAATGCTGACGATATATACTTGTTTGTAGTAGCTTGTTTTTCTGGATTGACACCACATCAGAAATAGAGCTCTTAGGACAAAGTTCTTTGCCAAAACTGACAACCTTACAATCAAGTAAAACAACTCACCTTCAGCAAGTACACAATGATCCGGGTAAAGTAGATGTAGCACACGATCATGATGTAAAACTGCCGAAACAGCTTCAACTTCCTCAGATTAATCGCCGCCTTCCCGTCCGTCCCGGCTGCCTCCTGCAGGTGCCGAATCGACCAAACCACCGGAAACAGAATCGCCCCACAGCACAGCAAATCCACCAGTATGAAAATGTCCCGCCAGGTGCTGTGCTCCTTGTCGCCTTCCTCGCTCTCGGCGATGATGATCTCCGCCACGTTCGCCAGCACCTGCAGCGGAATTACGATCATGAAGAGCTTTTTGTCCTTGTCCGCGAGGATGTGCTTGATGAAGGTCCACCCGGTGCCGATCAGGACGATCGTGATGAACAGGACCGCTCCCTTCAGGCTGGAAGCGATTGTGAATTAGAAGGTGGAGACTTAGTTCCGGTTAAATACTCACAGATGCGTCACGTAGTACAGGATGGCCCACGCCTCGACGTGCTCGCCCTGCGTCTCGATAAAGTGATAGTTGATGGCGTGGAACATGAGCGAGAGCGACTTCAGGAACACCAGCACCGCCATCAGGTAGTGGATCTTGAATACCGGATGTTTGCTCTTGCGCAGGATAAACACCCAGAACAGGCCGGACAGGAAGAAGAGCAGCGACATCATGAAGTAGAGTGCTGGGAGGGGCATTTCCCCCGCGGAGAGATAGTTCCCGCTGTTGTTTTCCTCGATGGTGACGTCAAACTGGAGCGGGTAGAGGTTGCTCAGGTCGTAGTTGGGGCAGCTGTGGAAGTACAGGTTGTAGAGACCCTCCTCGGCCTTGCTCGCGACCCAGACTGCGAACTGCGAAAAGAAAGTCTTTATTCAACTCCCTAAAAAAATACTTTAAGAATCTCACATTAAAGCTGCAGTACTTGAACGGGTCGCGCTTCTCGCAGCTCAGCGAGAGGTTAAAGTTGCGGCAAACCGAAGCCCCGGCGGACTCGCCGGCCACCGGCGACGCAACATCGCGACGTTTTCGCCGTTGCATGTACATCGACTTGGAGTCGCTGACCTTGGCGAAAGATTGGCGCTTCGAACGTAGAGCCGGAATCTGCTTCTGGTCGCGGTAGATGTGCACGTTCTGCCACTCGCTCGAACAGTTCAGGTGGACGCTGGCGGGAAGGAGAGAGCAAAAATATAGATTAACATTCCAACGCCCAAGGCTCCAAAAAAGTTGGAACGGCAACTTCAACTCGCTGGTTCTCGGGCATAACTCACCCAATCAAGACAATTCTTTTTTCCAGTGATTTGTTAGAATGTCTAGATGAACCTAGAACTTTGCAGAACTCAATTTGATCAAATCTGTAATTTTTGCGATCAAAAACATCGTTCCAACTTTTTTTTTTCGCGTGTAAAAAAAAATTCGCCAAAAATTCCGCGGAGGCTGTCGTTTTAAAAAAGTTGGAACGATGTTTTCGGTCGCAGAAATTACAGATTTGTTCAAACCAAGTTCTGCAAAATTTTAGGATTATCTAGACATTCTTACAAATCCCTGGAAACAAGAATCGTCCCGATTGGTTGAGTTATGCCCGAGAACCAGCGAGTTGAAGTTACCGTTCCAACTTTTTTGGGAGGCTTGGGCGTCCGTGTAAGTTGGACATGCGTTGGGCGTTCCAGTGTTAAGAAGAGTTAAAGGGAGTTGCAGGGTTGTTACGGGAGAGTCGAAAAAAAATCCGCGCCGACCTAAAATCCGAAACCGCGCGAAATCCACGCCATATAAAAAAATATCGCGACCAACATTTAAGAAATTTTATTTTTAATGAAGAAAAACTAATTCAGAAAGTATTTGATTGAAAAAAAAAATCCTCAAGAGACTGTCAAGGAAAGGGTCATGAAAAAAATCTTCAAAATAGAAAATACAATATTTAAAAACCTAAAAATTTAACTTCAAAAATATAACCTCAAAATTAAATCAAAATCTAAAATTATAATATGATAAAATTTTAAATTTCGAAAGTCTAAATATTCAAAATCTAAGAATTTTTATACAGTTTGTAATCCAAAATCCTCGCTAAAATTTCACTCCGAAAGAAATTTAATTTCCGATATTTAAAATAATGTCTTCTCATAATTTCAAAATCTCTTACATAAAATAGGACTTCAAAAATTGTGGAATTCAAGAATTTAAGAATTTAAGAACTAAGAATTTAAAAATAAAAACATTTAAGAATTTAAGAATTTAAGAATTTAAGAATTTAAGAATTTAAGAATTTAAGAATTTAAGAATTTAAGAATTTAAGAATTTAAGAATTTAAGAATTTAAGAATTTAAGAATTTAAGAATTTAAGAATTTAAGAATTTAAGAATTTAAGAATTTAAGAATTTAAGAATTTAAGAATTTAAGAATTTAAGAATTTAAGAATTTAAGAATTTAAGAATTTAAGAATTTAAGAATTTAAGAATTTAAGAATTTAAGAATTTAAGAATTTAAGAATTTAAGAATTTAAGAATTTAAGAATTTAAGAATTTAAGAATTTAAGAATTTAAGAATTTAAGAATTTAAGAATTTAAGAATTTAAGAATTTAAGAATTTAAGAATTTAAGAATTTAAGAATTTAAGAATTTAAGAATTTAAGAATTTAAGAATTTAAGAATTTAAGAATTTAAGAATTTAAGAATTTAAGAATTTAAGAATTTAAGAATTTAAGAATTTAAGAATTTAAGAATTTAAGAATTTAAGAATTTAAGAATTTAAGAATTTAAGAATTTAAGAATTTAAGAATTTAAGAATTTAAGAATTTAAGAATTTAAGAATTTAAGAATTTAAGAATTTAAGAATTTAAGAATTTTAGAATTTTAGAATTTAAGAATTTAAGATTTGCGAAAAAAAATCCATATTGTTTTGAAGTTGATATTTTTTAGTTTTTAAATTTTGACTTTTTAATTTTGATTCTATTAAATCTTCAATATTTCGATTACCCAAATTTTTGGTATTTTGAATTTCAGATTGCTAAAATTTTGAATTTAGAAATTTCAGATTTTTTAAATTACGATTTTAGAAATTTCGAAAAAAATTAACATGTATTTTAATTATTTTTTTGTTATAATAAAAGCTATCAAAAAAAAAAATTTCCATTTTTTAATTTCTGAAGCTTTGAATTTGGAATGCTATAATCTTTTTATTTTCGCCAAGAATGTGTAAATTTTGAAAAAAAAATTTCTACCGATTAAATTTCTACCATTCCAAAATTCGAAAGTGGAGACCAGCTTCTGTTACGCGCTCACCAGAACAGGCCCCAATAATGGTTTTTGTTACACAAATTCTAATGTCTATATCTTCGGGAAAAATTTGTAATATTTGATTTACAAAATTAAAAATTGAATAAATCCAGTATTAAATGAAAAATAAATAAGGTTTAAAATCATTACTCAAAACTCAAAAGAAATTAAATATTCAGAGCCGGAGATGTTAAGAAATCTTCATCTTCATATTCGACGTTTCATACTATGAAAATACAAACAAACATTTTCAGAAGAAAATTCAATTAATAAAAATTATGAAATTCTTCCACTCAAAGGAAAAAACAAATTACCGTAATTCCTGATAATATTTTTCATGATAGCTTGAAAGTAATTCTATCTCTCTCAATTAATTTATTTATTAAAAATTGCCATCCGCGCAAAATCCGCGCCTGAGCAAAATTAGCCAGCAAATCCGCGCCAGATCCGCGCGATCCGCGCCGTCCGTAAGAACCCTGGAGTTGGACTTCCCTAACACAGAAAAAAAAATTAAATGAATTTAAAAATAATCTAAATATAGGCATTTTTTGTAAATACAGAAACTAAACAACAATTGAAAAAAAACTTTACAAATGGAACTTCATTATTACGATTCAGAGTAGAAACACAAACAATCAGTCTTTGAAAAAATTATCGAAAGTTCAACAATACTTATAACGTTCATGTTATTTTTTAAATTGGCAAAAGTATAGTTTTGGATACTTCGTTTCAACTGGAAATGACAAAAAGTTAAAGATAACTGAACTTAAAATTTCGATCCTATTTTTTTTTTGATTTCATCATCATTTTAAATCAAAGAATGATTAAAACATAATTGCATTCAAAGGATTTAGAAAAATGTCAAGAAATTCATAATTTTTTTTTTAATGTTGTAATTTTTGATATTGTTTTTTTTTTTTTAATCAATGTTAATTTATCTAGTGGTCAGTATTTAACTGTTTTTTTTCAGTGAACATTCAGTTGGATATGATTTTATGTTTTACCACTTATTTTAAGCAAAATGTTTGAAGAGACAATTTTTTAAACAGTTTTGCAAGAGACTTTTATGTAAAATTGTCTAGGGAATCGATTCTCACTATGGGGTTTTTAAAATTTTGACGTTTAGACCACTTTTCAAAAAAAAAAACAGTTTTAGTAAATGATTTTTGTATTTTTTTAGGAGAGACATACCATCCTGTATTTTTCGTCAGTCTTTTGGTAACATCTTAGGCTATTTCCTCAAAAATTTTGAACGAAAAAAAATCGTGACAACAGCTTCAAATTTAAGTTTTAGACCTAAAAATCAAAAAATCTCATAGAAGTGGCGTGTATTTTTGTTTCAGTGTATTTTCTTCAGAAAGCCCGTCCAATTTCCTACATGTTTGTCTTTGACCACTTTTGGATACGACGAAATGGCTTCGAGATACAGTAATTTTTAAATTACAAATTACATAAATATTTAAATACCTTACTCCCTTCTCAAATGTTATTTTTGAGTACTATTGGATGGAGCCAATACACAAAAATGGCTTATATAGGCCTAGGATAACATGTCTAAAAAGTTTCATTGAAATCGGAGAGGGTCGGGTACAAAAGTATCAGAAAAATTCCTGATTTGAGATGGAATTGCTCTTTAGTTAAACAATCAAAAATATTTACCAAAAAACCATTGCCAAACTTAAGTTGGAATCTGTTTTCAAATATTCAATCTATGTGACAAAATGAAATAGAATCATAACACTAAGCTGGCCATTAGGCTATATTTTTATATTAGTTTTTCATTAACTTTACCTCTTGTATGATAAACAAAAATTTATAGAGATTATATGATTCATGAAAAATATTATAAAGATCTGTGTCAAAGACTCCAATTTTAATTAAGATTTTGAATGTCTTAAACAGCTTTTCCATACTCAAATATATTGAAATAGTGAAAAGAACCTTAAATTTAAAGTAAGTTATTAAAGCAGAATTGAGTGAGTTCAATTTGAGAATTGTACAAAATATTACAAAATGATTCAAGAGTTAAAAAAAATAATTTTCAATCAAGCATGCTTATAATTACCGACTTTACCCGACTTTTTGACAAAAAATCATAAATTCCCGACTTTTTCCCGATTTTTGGCGGATTTTGGCGAATTCCCGACTTTCCCGATTTCCCGACTTGAGTGGACACCCTGCGGACATACGAGTTAGGAACTTAATCGACCAGGATCCAAAAATTTCAAATCATTCTTACTGTCAGAGATTTGTTCAGAACTATCACTGTCGATCGGTTACCACATCTACGTCAACCATGACCAGCTTTTTTCCGCGAAAATCTCCTTGGTATCTTCGGCAAAGTTGTAGGTATTGTTGAGGAATATTAAGAAAAAATAGGTACACGGAAAAAATGCATTTTTTTTACTTTTTATCACAAAAACTAAATTTCCCAAAACACGTATTTTTTTCATTTACGAGATGTTTTAGGGGACAAAACCCTGAAACTCAAAAAATCTGCCGCCGAATTCAATCATTCAATATTACGCCCTTTAGAAATGTTAATCTTGATTCAAAAAATTTGAAAAAAATGTTTTTGAAAAGATCGGAAAATTTCACGAATGTTTCATGTTTTAACATTGAAAATCGTACCATTAGTTGCTGAGATATCGACATTACAAAATGGAGGGTTGTTTGGGTGAGACTTAGAAATTTGGTATTGCTCATAAGCCGCTGTATCTCAGAGTATCTTCACGATATCTAAAATATTGTTAGAAATGGTCACTCACGGTCACTATTTTAAAAAATCGAAAAACTGCAAATATTTCGCAGAAATCAAACTTTCGAAACTTCTTGAAAACGGAGCCTTAAATAAAAAAAAATGTGGAGTTATTTTCGATTGTAAATTTCGATAACATAAAAAATGAGGTCAAAAAAAAAAGTTGAATGAAATTTAGATTTTTTTCCAAAAATCACAATTTTTTCAAAAAAATATTACTTGGCGGCAGATTTTTTTACCATACTCTATGGCTCAAAAGTTGCGAGTGTCTGTCCTCTAAAACACATCAAAAAATCTCGAAAATAAAAAAAAATACGTATTTTAGGAAATTCAGTTTTTTTTTTTTTTATAAAAAATTATAATACAATAAACGCCAATTTTTTCCGTGCACCTATTTTTCTGAATATTCCTCAACAATACCTACAACTTTGCCGAAGACACTAAATCGATCAGAAAATTCATTCAAAAGATACAGATTTTCGAATATTTACGTACCATTTTTGTATGGACAGCTGCCAAAATTGTATGGAGACTTGTATGGGTAAACCAAATAGCTTCTTTGGTTATAAAGAAGGTCCCAACAACAAGGTTAGGGCCAAATAAAAAAATTACAGATAAAATCAATTTCCGGTTTTGGAAGAGAATTGCTCATTTAACTTAAAAACACAAAAATTTCCCCGGAAAATCAGAGAGATTTTTTTTAACTGAATTTAACTTTTTTAAGCTCCGAAGGCCTCAGAAAAAAATACTTCGGATAACCGATCACGAAAAAACTAAATTTTTCTTTGTTTTTTTTTTTTGTTGTAAAGCTTTAGTATGACCCCTTAACTACCCTAAAGTGATTAGGATGTTTAAATCCAAGATGGCGGCCAAAATGGCAATTACGAAGTACTGAAAAATTGCTTTTGGTCATTTTTAAGGCAATCAACCATTTAAATTTGACTAAATTTAATGCTAAAAAATAAGAAAATGAAAAAAAAACAGAAACTTTTTTTTTTGTTCGTGATTTGATTATCCGAAGTCCCGTAGGAAGGAAAATCGAACTTCGGAAAATCGAGTTTGGACTGTATTTCAAAAACATTGATTGACGTTTCTTCTTGTATTTTCAATCAAAAATTGCACTTTGAGACTTTTGCTTTTTAAATTTTGGGACCATAAAACATTATGACCTTTTTTTCACACACACCGAATTCGGTAAAGTTTACCGAATTTACAACTGCTCAAAATTACCGAAATCGGTAAAAACATACCGAAATTCGGTTATGAAGTTCATTTTTGTTTATCGTACAACCGAAATTCGGTAAAAAAAATCTTAGTAGGTATATTCATTGATATTTTGCTTATTTCGGTAGTAGCATAACTGCATCAAAATAAATTGATAAAATCAAAAATTACCACATTAAAATTAAAAAAAAAAACATAAATAAAATTAAAAATTTGAAAATTAAAGACACAAAAATTAAAAATTATAAACTTCTACATTTTCAAAATAAAAAAAAAATCAAAAATTATAAATTTAAGCAACCGAAAAAACTAACGAATTTGACAACCTCAAATTCTGGCAACATCTTCTTCCCGATTTTGACAGCACAATGTTACTAAAATCGGATGGCATTCAATTTCAAATTTCTAAAACAAGAAAAAAAATTAAAACTTCAAAAATAAAAAAAATCAATGCAATCCAAAAATAATAATGATAAAAATATGAAGATTATTAATTTCAAATGGTTCAGTTTCAAAAGTTCAATTAAAAAATTGTGAACAAATCCAAACAAATCCAAAAAAAAAATCATCCCAAAACTTCATTGAGCAATTCCAGCTCAAATCAGGATTTTTTCTGGTACTTTTGTTATCTTCGGTCTATATAAGCCATTTTTGTGTATATGGAGCCACTTTTACTTGAAAATAACATTTGAGAAGGCCGTAAGTTATTTCATTTTTTTTTTAAATTTGTAATTTAAATATTACTGTATCTCGAAACCGTTGCATCGTAAAAAGAAGTGGTCGTAGACAAACTGATAGGAAATTGGACGGGCTTTCTGAAAAAAAAAAAAAAAATACACTGAAACAAAAATACACGCCACTTCTATGAGATTTTTCGATTTTTAAGTTTTTAAAGTTAAATTTGATGGTGATGTCCCGATTTTTTTTCGCTCAAAATTTTTGAGGAAATAGCCTAAAGTGTTACAAAAAGACTCACGAAAAATGCAGGATAGTGTTTTTTTTTGAAGAGTGGTCTAAACGTCAAAATTTTTCAGAATCGATGGTCGATAGCAAAGACAAACTTATGGGAAACTGGACGAGCTTTCCGGTAAAAATATTTACGAGACTGAAAAACCAAGTCTGTCGTATAGAAATTGCCAAAAATCACCAAAAAACCTATTTTTTTCAACATTTTTATTTTTAAAATCGCTGTAACTTCACAGGGATTGGACTTAGGCCAATGGTCAATATGGAGACTTTTATGTAAAATTGTCTGGAGAATCGATTCCCACTATCGATTTTGAAAAATTTTGACTTTTAGACCACTTTAAAAAAGAAAACAGTTGTAGTAAATGATTTATGTATTTTTTTTAGGAGAGACATACCATCCTGCATTTTTCGTGAGTCTTTTTGTAACATTTTAGGCTATTTCCTCAAAAATTTTGAGCGAAAAAAAATCTTGACATCACCATCAAATTTAACTTTTAAACTTAAAAACTGAAAAATCTCATAGAAGTGGCGTGTATTTTTGTTTCAGTGTATTTTTTTGTTTGTCTATGACCACTTTTTGATGCGATGCAACGACTTCGAGGTACAGAAATTTTTAAATTACAAAATACATGAATGTTTAAATTACTTTCGCCCTTTTCAATTGTTATTTTCGAGTACTATTGGCTCCATATACGCAAAAAATTGCTTATATAGGCCTAGGATAACATTTCTACAAAGTTTCATTGAAATCGGAGAGGGTCGGGTACAAAAGTACCAGAAAAAATCCTGATTTGAGCTGGAATTGCTCCATTCATTGCCAAAAATGATTTACATCCCAGAAAAAAATATAATGCAAAAAGCAAACACAACTTACACTTCATGCTTCAGATCCATCACGAAAAAGACGATCGGTCCGCTGCGCAGGTTCCCAATCGGATCCCTCAGAATGCAGATATCCTGGTGCGTGTCCAGGTACGGATTCATCGCGTCCGACAGTGTCTTGTCCAGCGAGAGGCCAAACTAAATTTTTAAATGAAAAGAAGATTTATAACTCATCAAAATTTTTAGGTTTTCCCCCCTTAAAACTCACAATGTAATTCTCCGACCCCGGCTCGACCCGGAAATCCGTCACCTTCACGTCCAGAATGCCTCCCGAGTAGAACCCGAACGTACTGAGCGGAATGTATCGTCGTAAATCATCCTGAAAAAAAAAAAAAACAGTTACGGAAAACATAAGTTTTGCTTCCCAAGAAGTCGCCAAACAAAAATCTCTCACCCGAACTTCCAGATGATGACGCCGTCCGACGGCACTTCCCACGCATAGAACCAGCAACAGACCTAGGGCCACCCAGCGGCCGCACAAGCCAGCTGGCGGAACCATATTTCCCTGTTTTCCCGGAGAGATTTTCGCCTCGTACAAATTTCTGTGTGCGCTGGCAAGTTTCGATTTTTCACTACGCGAAGGTTGTTTTTGCTGCCTTCTTTGTGGGTTGTCAAAAAGCGGAGGGGGTGGCGTCAAATGACAGCTGTCACGCACGAATCTAGGGTGGTCGTCGCCAACCTTGAATAGGGCTGTGCCGACGGTGAGTAGTTTTTACCCAAAAGTGAGCTCAAGCTATTTTGGCTACTTTAAATTTGCTTGCAAGGGGATTCGGTGGCCAGCCATGTTGTGAATTGTTGAACGCAATGATGATTCGTTGAAATTTATTTAGTTTGAGCATGATTGTGATATAAATAAAGAAACAAATATTTGTTCAAGACCAACCAACGATATTTATTCAACTTTATTCACACTTTTCCTCTTCCCCTTCTTGCTCTTCTTCTCCTCAACCTCCACGACCTCCAGCGGCACCACGATCGTCCGATTCTTGGCCTGCTTCAGCGTCCACCACCGTCCGAGCCGATGTTCCTGCCCAACGCAAACAAACAGCCGCTTCCCATCGCTGCTAAACGCCAACCCATTCACAAACCCCTCCACCGGAATCTCCATCAACGGCTTGATCACCTTTCCGCTTCCCACCAACCGCCACAACCGGACAAACCCGTCGCACGACCCCGACGCGATCACGTCCGTGTTGAGCAGCGACGCCACCGCACTAACCCAGTTCGCCTCCCCGTTCGCAACGCTCCTCCCGTGGGCCAACCGGACCGTGTCCATCGGCTTCTTCCGGCCGGAACTCCACACCGACAGCGAGCCGTCCGTGCCGCACGACACAAAGTGCTCGTCCCCGATCAGCCGGACGCACTCGATGCTCTCGACCGAGGCCGGCGGGCACTGGTACACCAGCTGGGACTCTTCGACGATCTTCCAGATGCGGATCGAGGCGTCGCTGCCGCCGGCGGTGATGCAGCGCTCGCGGGAGAGCGCGTCGATGGCCGTCACCGGGGACTGGTGGCCGTAGCTGGAATGGGACCGAGATGGTAATTTTAATAAAAATAGATATTTTATAAATAAATCAAAATAAACCAAGGAAGTGTAAAACAACAAATCTGGTTATTTTTTTGAAAATATCCAGTTTTTCCAGTTTTTGCATTTTGGGTGTTTTTGGAAAAAGCAAAAACTACAAATTTGGTTTACTGCTTTTCAAAAAAAACTCCAGAAATCAATTATTTTGAAATTCTTTATTCAGTATTATTGTTTATTGTAATTATTCAAAATGTTTTTCGCAAGAAACTGCGCTAAAAGGTGGATTTTATGTGCAACAGAAAACCTATCGTTGAACAACCACGACAACTTTGTTTACTAGACAAACTGCCACCTTTGTATGCAGCTGACAGAGCAGGTGCCCTGCGGTAAAACGGAACCGTCGCGTTTTGGTCGCTTTTCTGGCAATAAAAGGAACTTATGTTCAAATTTTATTAATCAAGTTTTAGGAAAACTGTTATATTTTTTAAATCAGCATTAAAATATTTACGATCGGTTTGGGAGAAAGTATATGTTCTATGAATTCAAACGGAATTTCAGCGCTGATTTTAGGACTCATTTTTGTCGAATTCTGAGTGTAAACGCATTTCTGAGTAGGTTCGGTTCTGACGAAAACTGAGTGATTTTCAATGTGCGTGCACGATAGCGCAGTGACGCCGAGTTTTAAACCAACAATAAAATTTTAGAAGATGGATGTTAGGCACATGCTTTTTTAAAATTATTTTTCGTTTAGTCTAAAAACCGTTGACATTACTTTTAAATTTTCAGAGTGTTAAGAATTTTATGTTTTTGTTCAAATTTGGCTCTCTTGTTTGTTATATTCATTCGAAATTAATGGAAATATTAAAATATTCAAGCTTTTGAAAATCTGATAATTTTTGAAGTGTTAAAACTTTTAATGAAATAAGGATTTTTCCAATTTAAGTATTCTTTTTCTATTTTTAAATCATTTTTCAAGTGATACAAATTTTAGAATTTTAAAACCGTTTCAATTTTTACTATTTTTAATAAAATGTCTCGATTATTTATAAGTTTTCCTCAATCTTGTTTTTTTTTTTTGTTAATTTGGTAGGGGAACCCTTTTTCAGCCTATTTCTATTATCGGCCTATCAGCACTTTGATCATGAATTACAGCTTTCATAAAGTGTTTTTGGCTGTTCCAAAGTAATAAATAGCTCAAATAAAAGTGAGCAAGCAACTCTCTATTGTTTATACATCTGAAAATGTTGATTTAATAGCGGAAAACGGCAAAACTGATGAGAATAAGTTAAACAGGTTAGAGTGATTAAAATAGGTGTATTTCCCCAATCAAAACATTATTTTAAATTTCCTAGATTTTGTTATTAATTTTTTGCGATTATTTTTGAATTTAAAAAAACAAATATTTAACAATTTAACTCTCGAAAAAAAAATTAAAAAAGCTTTCTAAACTTTTAGAAAACTTTGGAATATTTTTTTTTAAAGTTTTTAGAGCTGCAAACGCCGAAAAGACTATTCGAAACTTCGATTAAAATATCGATAATCAAATCATGATAAAATAAAAATTCTCGTATTTTTTTTGGTTCTGTGAATTTGAATAAAAATTTACTACACTTCAAATTAAAAATGCATTTTTTTTTTCAATATGTTATCACCGCTATTTTGACCGCCATCTAGGATTTCAAAACTCTATTCTAATTGCAGAGTAATTAATGAGCTCGACCATCAAAAATAAGACAGTGAAAACATTTATTTTTTTCATGATTCGATTATCGAAGTGAAATTTTTCGGAGATCTTCCGATAATCTCTTGATTTTTCATAATTTTTCGATATTTAGATTTTTTTCATATAATAAATTCATAATTTTTTGCATTTTTGGATTTTTTAAAATGCTTTTTAAAATACTTATTTACTATTTTAAAAGTATTGTGATTCTCAAGTCAGAATGAAAACATTTTTTCTGGGCAAATTTCTTTTGGCATCGGCAGAAAACCGAGAATTCGAAAATCTAAATCTGGTAGACACCCTGCATCAATCAGTAATTCAGTACTTTAGAAAAAAAAATTTAAGGATTTTTGAGCGAATTTATTAAAAAAACAATCATAAGAATCAAAACGAATGAACTTTTAGAAAATAAGGATAATTTTGAACACATTTTTATTTTATTTTTGTATTTTCTTTGTACTTATCAAGTTTTAATGTTAATCAACGTTTATAATTCATTAATCTCATCAAATTTAGGTATTCCGCGCTTTTTAATTGATTTCAGCAAAAAAGGATTGCATTTTAAAGTCTGTACAACTTTTGAAATCAGTAGAATTAGAATTTTTCAATTCTGTTTTTTCAATACTGTTTTTATTTTTTTTTCGATTATATTTGATTTGTTTAGAACACCTGGATATTAAAAATGTTTTAAATAAAAAATAAGCCTTTTGAATAGTAAACTTTACGAATTCCTTTTCTATGTTTTGTTCAATCGTGGCAACGAGGTTTCTTTTATTTTATTTTGAAGTTTTTAAAAACTTATTGAATGGCAAATTGATTTGCCAATTGGGTACTAAAGCCCTATGTCAATTTTTATGTACAACGGTAAAAAACACGCTTAAAAAACATTTCTGATCACTGTTTTTCATTTTAATGACAATTTTTTTTTTTGACAAGACAACATTTTTTCGATGGATCAACTATGGTCCCCTTGGAACGAGCTGTCAAGTAGGAGCTTTTCTGTCAAGAAGGACCGCGAGGTAAATTATTCAAAATTGATTTAAAAATCCATTTTAAACTTTTTGTGGTCGTACAAAGGGTCATTGTACTCAGAAAAATAAGCTTTAACGCTGTAAACAATAATATCAGCAATCTTAGCTTCATTTTAGGACCCAATTAGTTTATTTGTAGCTCGAGTTTTTTTTTCTTCCTATTTTTATATTTATGAGGCAACGATTTTTTTTGTTTTTTGAATTATTTTTTATCTCTTGATTTTTTTTTTCAAATAAATTTGCATTTTGAAAATATTGTTTATTTTGAAATCAAAAGAATATTTTGGATCTCTTTCATAAGTTTTCTAATTTTTAGGTTCAGATTTTTAGTTTTTAGGAATTATGAATTTATTTGCATTGCATTTTTTTTTTGTTTGAAATTTTTATTACGATTAACCGATAAGTTTACAGTTCGTTGCCGTCGTGCTAACTTGTCGTACGTGAATTTTGGGCTAGTTTGAGTTAAGAACGCCATTTTGTGCAGCCCACAATGCCTCACCTTTGAACCTTCACAGATCCCCAAATTTCGATTCCAATCCTAAGATATTCAACGAAACCCGACAAAAACTCCGTGCATTTTTGTCGGAAAAAAAAACTTGCTAAAGGCTAGTACGCAGACCGGAAGGAAAGGGGTCAAGAAACAGCTTTACGAACGGCAGAACAAAAGAGAGGGAATGTTTTCTTGGGGCTTTCTTCAACCTCTCTGACTTGCTTTCGCTACCGCTGCTGCCCATTTGAAATTTTTCTTGACCGATTACTTCCGAAGTGCGTAGCTTACATAAAACTGATAAGGCTTTCTCGGCCCATCGAAAAAAAATATAATTTAACCCAAAAATGACGAACTCCTCGTCACAGTGTTCTGATGTAAACAATGATCGAGCTCGAGCTGTCACAGCCCTGCGAAATATGTTAGCTGACATATCGGGCGGTCAGTCAAAAAAGAGAAACAGCTAGAAGTCGCCCGACAAAAAAACTTTTGCTAGAAAGGGATAGCAAATCTGATGCAAACAAACCCTCAGCTGCCGTGTAAACATACTTTGAACGTGTGGGTAAATTTCTGACTAGAAAGCCTTATAAGGATTTCCAGACGAATGAATTTACCTGAAAAACGGCTATGTTTAAGGCATCGTGCAGTGTGGAAACAAACAGCTGTCACTTTTAAAATACTCCCAGTTTATTTTTTAACCTTCTGTTGACTCAATGTCGGGCTAAGTTCTAGCAAATGTCGATCGGATGTCTGGTCGCCAGTGAGATTCACAGTTCTTTTTGTTATTTTCATTTTTGCTTCTCAGATTTGATTGAAAACAAAAGTCGATATTTGTTTTATTTTAAAATTTTACTGTTAAAATCTCCTGGGAAATTTAGACATTTCTAATTTTTTTTCTTCTCATTTTTCCAATTAATTTATTTTTTTTTTTTCAATATTTTTTCGACATTTTCAAATGTTTAGATTCATAAAAATATTTTTTTGGCTTTGACCTGAGCTGGGAAAAATAATAACAACAGCCTATGTTAGAGAATTTTGACTATTTGGGATATTATAAAATATGTTTAAATTAAAGAAAATAAAACGGTTTAGATATTTTTAACGATGTCATTTTTTAAATTATTCTATGAATTTTCGAAATATTGAAAGTTTGAAGTTTTAAAAATCAGAACTTCGAAATTTAAGAAAATTAATTACTGAGGCAACTTGAAACTACCTACTCAAAACTGATCAAATAAATAAATAAAAAGAATTACTCACAGCGTCTCCACGTACAGCATCTCGTCCAGCGACCACACCTTCACCGTCCGGTCCTTGCTGCACGAGTACAGCGTGTGCGTGTTCCGCCGGAACACAACCCCGGTCACCACGTCCGAGTGGCCACTCAAGCTGTTCACCCGCTCCAGCGTTTCCCCGTTCAGCACCTTAATTTCATCGCTCCCATCGGCCACCACCAAAAACCGCAAATCGTGCGAAATGGCCAACGCCTGAACGGCCGTCCGCTGGGGCTTCGTCGCCGCCATCCGCTCTCCCGTGGCCACATTCCACCGCACCACGATCCCGTTCTTGTTCGCCACGTACAGAAAGCGATCGTCCTCCGTCAGGCAGAGACACGTCGGCGACAGATTCTGCTGCTTGTGGCGCAACGTGACCGCCTTCTCCAAATCAAACCCCCGGTACGAATCCGCAACCTCCCGGTACAACTTCCCGATGCTTTCCAGATAGTCCTCCCTCAACGCAGCCGAAACATTCCCCTCTAGCTCCTCCTCGGCGTCACGATCTTCCGCCCGCTCTCGTTCCGCCTCCTCCACGCCCTTCAGGTACTTCTTGGCCAACCGCAGCCGCTTGTCCTGGGCCGTTTCCGCCAGGCCGTCCTCCTCGTCGTCGAAGGTGAACTTGCGGGACGCGTTCGCCAGCGTGCGCTCCTCCTCCTCATCGCTGTCCAGTTCCTCCTCGGATTCCGGGTCCGCTTTTTGCGACGCCGCCTTGGGCTTCTTGTCTTTTTTGTCCGGCTTTTGGAACTGTGCGAGAAGGCGAATTCCAATTTAGTTTATTTCCACCCAAAACCAACTTAAATTCACTCACCTTTCGTTTGGTGGCCGTTCGGGGCTTGCCCTTGAGGAAGAAGGAGGACATCTCGCACTGGTTGCTGCACTATTTTCGACAAATTTTAACTATTTTAAAAGTTTAACAACATAAATCGCGACCCGCAACGTGCCGAACCAAAACGATAATGAAAACATGTGGATTTGTTTACCCGTCAAATGACAGTTCGCCCGGGATAGGGTTGCCAGAGTTCTGGTGGAAAAGAAGTTAGGGATGCGCACAATATTTTTATTTGAAAAAAAGACAAAAAAGGAAAAAAATAAATTCTAGAGTATATTTCCAAAACAACCTATCCGTCATGGGTTTCCTATGCAGATAGGTCCTTTTGAAAATTTAATCTAGAATTAAGATTAAAATAGCTAATTTTATTGTTAACGATTATTACAACAACAAATCAGCCTCGTGGCTTTTTATGACCGAAAATTTTTGGACCAACACAGAGAACAGGATGGATCGAGAGGTGGATAAACATTTTAAACAAATAAGTTCTTTGGATACACTCAACCCCCGGTGGTTGGTCACTTTTTCGTTTGAAATTTGTTTTGTTTGTACCCCGTTGGTTTGACAAACTAAAAAATTACGAACTGTCACTTTTTACACGTGACTCACACATACAATCGAACAAAAGGTTTGGTAGTAAGTGTGAGCTCTGTGTAAACAAGATGTCAAATTAAAAAGTGTCAACAGTTGGTGTCAAACCATTGGGGTTTCAGTGCACTTTGTTATTACTTTGGTTTGACGATGCACATCCACCGAAGTTTTTGCACCAAGATTTTTGCTACAGATATTTTAGTATTTTCAAAACTACGGAAACTATAGATATATTTTTTTATTCATCCCCTAATGTATTGTCTACTAAGCGATTTACAACAAAATTAGCCTTTTTTGCAATCAGATTGTAGCAGGATTGGGTCCGTAGGTTTATCAATTTTGGAATAAGAAGACAACAACTTTCTTGGTTACTGTGCACCCTTGTGTGCACCCTTAAGCAGTTTTATTATTAAATTGAGCAACATTTTGAAAGAATGTTTTTGCTTAACTGCATTGAAGTACAATACCAGAAAAGGAGAATTTTGAGAAAGTTGTTTAGAAACTTCATGTAAAAAAGGGACTAAGACATTAAAAAATACAAATATCGATGCCAACATTTCAAAAAGCATCATGTACAAACCATGCGTTTTGAGAAAAACGCATTTGAATGTTGAGCATCCATTTTCAATTACCATTTTTATATAAAAGCAAAATAAGATGTTCTTATGATAACAAACGATGAAAAACGTTGCTTTTGTTGATACTTGATCATCCATATTCAATAAAACATTATTTCCGTAATTTTATTTGAAAAAAAAAACAAACATAACTTCTTTTGAAATCACCAACGTCGATATCACGCTGCTGTCACTGAGGGGGGCGCTTTGTTATGATTCGTTTTTCTTCGCCGAATGTACATGGCGCTTTTTTCTTGTTGCTTTTTTTTCGTCACGAGGTTTATGTAGCCTTTTGTTTGACAGGTTGACAGGGCTATATAAACAGGGACTGCTGATGGCAGAGATTTTGTTTATGTTACTTTATATAAAATCATGATTAAACAGACTTTACTGAAGTAACTTTTGCTCATTTTTGGTGGAGAGGTAGTTTATTAGAAGTACTTTCAGAATATACAATAACCCAGAAAGTGTCAAAACGTACATGATGCCTTTTGAAATGTTACCGTCGATATGATATACAGTAAAGATATCGTTTCAATGACATTAAAATTACAATTACAATTACAAAAATCTGAAATAAATAAATAAAACAGAACTTAAAAAAATGCCATTATTTATCTCAAAAATTGCATTTTTTGAGCTCTACAACCTCCCAAATTTTCATCCAGATTCATAATATGGTTCTGGAGTTAGAGCCGTTTGATTAACCTACCATAAGAAAAAAAATTCTTAAAAAAAGGTAAAAGCCCACCTGGTGACATTCGCCAACATTTTTCATTTCTGATTGTATCCAAAATTTCTTCCTGCATTCATAGTATAGACCATGAGTGAGCATCTGAAACAAATTCGACATCGATCGGCAATCCCGATCAATTTTTAGAACGATTTACTTTTTGCCTTTCTTACCTAAGAAAGGTATAGGTTTTACTTTAAGGCAGGACGTCATTTCCATCTTTGTAAATATGTCGATTCAGCATGAATTTTAATCGGAAAAATCGTCAAAAAAATCACACTGCATCGATTTTCGACGCCAAGTCGACAAGCAGTGATGTCAACCATCGCGACGCTCATTATTGGTTCGCGGCACATTTTTTGTTTATAGTGCTTTTCAGTTACGGAATTTGACAAAGTTGTGTATGAAGGACTTGCAGAACACACCAAATCGTATAACTTTGCTGAACATAGTATTGATTTTTGATGAATACAAAAAAAGCTACAACCGAAAATGCGTTAGGCAAACGAAAGCATCGCGAACCATTGGTTCCGATGTCTGAAATCTTCTTGTAACTTTTTGCGTATGATTATTACAGCTATACAATGTTCTGAAGAAATGTTGCTGTTAGTAAGTTCTACAAGTGCTTCGAACAGCATTTTGTCGAATTCCGTAACCGAAAAGCCCTAGAAACGAAAAATGTGCCGCGAACCAAAAATGAGCGTCGCGATGGTTGACATCACTGTCGCCAAGTCGTGCTTCGAATACTGGCGCGAGAATGCTGGCGCATTTATGCTTTGGCTCGACTTATTATCGTTTGTAGTAGTAGAAATCGAGATTGGGTAAATTCGTCGCTAACATTTCAATAAGCGCTATGTCTCACGCAAAACTTACGTTTATGACGTTTATGACGCTTTTTGAAATGTTAGCGACGAATTATCAATAACTATGAATGGCACATGCCAAATAATATTGAATAATCTTACTCCAACATTATCACTGCACTTCAAAAATACACCATCTTGGAACTTCGATTCGGTTGTTCTTCTGATTCACAAAATTCCACCCACTTCTGACGCAATATTTCGTAACGTGTAAATCAAAAAGGCCTCTTGATATTAGAATAAGAAATACCTCCTTTCCTCTAACTATCCCCTATCTATTAGCAATTTCGATGTTCATTTTGTAACTTTTTTCCTTCCCCTGCTCAATTTGTTCTCCCGTGTAAACTCTAACACCGTTTGAATTAGTCAGCTCTTGAAAGGTACCCCATATCTCAGCTTAGGATAAATACCTCGATAATTACTGCACTGATGTTTTTGCCAAAACAATCCAATAAATGAAATTTAATGAAATGAAAAATGACCTCTTTTGGCCGTCGATTAGTCTATGAACAAAAAAAAAGTGCGAAGCCCCAAATTTTTCAACGAAAATTTAAACATGAACAGATTTATTAAAAATCAAAACAAGTACATATTTGCAGCAGCAAAACATATGTCACGCTTGAGCTTGAACATAGAGTTATCTAAGCCCGATCTAACGCACACTAGCACGCCATTTGTTTTGCTGGAGGGTACAAAATTTAACCTCAATCTTTTTCGTGTACGTACACGCAATACATGCGCACGTAGATAACTCTATAGCCTGCCACTTTGTTTATGTTTACAGCTGTAGTGCAGATGTATTAGTGGGGAGCAGTGGGGAGCATTCGGAAATCACGTTACGCATTCTGTCTTTTCAGCACCCATTATTTGAGTTTGTAACCTAAAATATGATTCCAAAAATAAAAATCTGGGATTTTTTTTTCAAAAGGTCCAATAAACCAAATTTTCAAAAACTGGAAATTTGGTTTATTGGACCTTTTCAAAAAAAAAAACTCCAGAAATGTATTTTTTGTAATTTGAGTAGGTCGAAAACATGGTGGCATGAAGAAATTCATAAATGGGAGCGTTCTTTTATTACGTACAGCAGTTTGCGAGTAATGAAATAAAGAAATCTAGAATTTGAGAATTTATTAACATTTAAGTTCTCAAGCTCGGAAAAATGGGGAATTGTATAGAAATTTCCCCTTTTTCTCGAGCTTGGGAGTTAAAGTGTTAATTAATGAATTTAGGAATTCAAGAATTTGAGAATTAAAGGATTTGTACTTGGATTTGTAAGTTTAAAAATTTGATTCCAGAATTCTTAAATTTCGGAGAAAGGGTATGATTTTCAGTGCGCAAATATTTTGTGTGCAGGTATGATTTGCACAGGGGGAGAATTTGGTGCAAAATGTGTAATATTTTGTGTGCAGTGTGCAAAATTGCTTTTTAATTTTTCATCTAATTGGTGTTACTTTAAGCAACTTTGCCGAAGACGCTTTTACTCTATATTTAATCTGTCAAAAGTAAACATTTCCATAGCCTACTGTGATTTTCACCAAAAGTAGACCATAATCTTGTATTTTTTATAAAATAAAATAAATATCGAAAATTTCAAAGGAAAACAGAAATTAAAGTCATTTTTGAATTGGTTTTTTGAAACATGATTACAGATTTTTTACAAACATCTATTTTTAACCAAATTTTATAACTCTTGTTTCAGATTTTGCACCATCATAAACTCTGGGTCAAAATAAATATTTTTTTTTGTAGATTCTTGTTTTGGGAGTTAAATTTGTAGTGATGAAAAAATAGATTAAAAAAATCGGGATTTATTTTCATTCAACTTTTAATCTGAAAAGTGTTAAACAAATCTACAACTTTTCCTCGTCGATCAAAAAATTGATAGAAAAACTAATAATGCAAAATGGCTCTTTTGACATATCGTTGCTTGTGTGCTATCTTGTGACTTGTCCTATTTTTTTACAGCAGACGTGTCACAAGATATCACACAAGCGACGATATAGGGAATATACAAGGGAATGATGGGAACGAGAGGAATCACAAATCCGCAAAAGTAATTTCAAGATTGTTCAGGTGTAAACCGAAAACGTTATCCAAAATTAAATTGGAAGAATAAGGCTTTAAACTGCTTATTTAATTGTCGGTGTGAAGGACGCCGCACTGTTTAATCATTTTCTGGCGTTCGTTCAATTTTGCAGTCCAAAACCAGTCATTGAATTGGAAAAATAAAATTCTTTTTCAAAGTTTCTTTTCTTGATTTGTGTGCACCTACGTCGAAGACCAAGATTGTTTACTTTTTGCTCTTCGGTCTGACAGTCTTGGTCTGACAGATTTGGTCTGACAGCTTTATCATGGATTTTGGTCTGGTCTAGGCGAGGGATAGGACACAGCACCTTCCTGGGAATAGAGCTATCTAAGCCCGATCTCACGCACACTAGCTTACCATTTGTTTTTGCTGGCGGGTACAAATTTTAACCTAAAAACCCTTCGTGTACAAACACGCAATACATGCGCACGTAGATAACTCTATAGAGCTATCTAAGCCCGATCTCACGCACACTAACTTACCATTTGTTTTTGCTGGCGGGTACAAATTTTAACCTAAAAATCCTTCGTGTACGTACACGCAATACATGCGCACGTAGATAACTCAATGATTGGACAAAGTTACAACCAAACAAAAATTACAAAGAAATTCGATTTGCAAAAACATAGAGATATTGTAAACAATTTTCATTTGATTTTTATGCTAAAAACGAGCATTGTTTTGTTTTTGTTTTGCAAAGCATACCAAGTCAACTTCCGGCCGATACATCTTCCGGGCGTCAACAGCAAACCTCCAACCCAAAACCTAACCTTCAAACTGACGCCACTAAACATTTTCCTTCAAATCCTTCAAATCCTTCTCAACCCTTTTCGGCACCCCCAAAATCGCCCAGTCCCACAAACGCGGTGATTACCAGATATATGACCGTCCATTAGTGCCACGGGGTCCCACGTGTCGGTGAGCACAATCTGCGGCGGAGTTGTGTTGTGTTGGTTGGCCAACTGGGACTGGGACATCAATCATATACACCCCCTGCGGATCTCGTGCTCTATAGGAGGCACCACCAAAAATTGCACTCCATAAGTCAAGATTTTCCATCGGAGATACTCCGGACAAGCTTCGAGGCGTGACCATTTTTTGGGGTTAGGGTGATTCCATGCTCTAATTGCAAGCCCCGGAGATAATCCATCTGAATGGCACCGCATCTATGAACCCCGTCGGAGTTGTGTGTTCGATGGACGTTATGCAAAATGCGTTTGAAACTGTCACATTGTGAGAGATTGAAAAAAATCGCAATAGATGGCGCTAGTCGCCTGAAATCACCTAAAAGTAGGCAACAAACTCGCCCAAAGTCACCACACCGAACGGTGTCCCAACGACGGAAGCCCTTGGACCATAAACCTGGTGTGTACGGAGGAGACCTCCAGCCGGTCGGTCGCCGCAATAAATGGGCCCAATTTGGGTTCCGGAGTTCGGAAGGGGCGAGTGGGGTGGCCGGAAACACAAATGACATTCAAATTGTGTGTGTGTGTGTGCGACTCTGTGCGGTTTTGCGGAGAGAGATATTTATCCGGCACTCAATCGAACCCGGTGCCAATATGTTTTCCGTGTGAGGATTGGGATTTGTGTCTTGGCCATGATTCATGTTTATTGAGGTTGTTTTATGGGCTGCAGAACTTGGCATCTGAAAAGGACTTGCTTTTTTGTATGATGGATGACTTAGCAACTTCTAAGAAGCTTCAAATTGCATAACTACAGGCGTAATGCTCTTCAAGATGGATGGGCGTTGCATAGCTTCAGGCGATTTTTTTTCCAATTCGTTTAAAATTTATCACAAGTGGAAGCATGCACCAAGTTCTAAATTTTCAATTACATTTCTGCAAGCAGCTCTCCGCCGATTCTCATCTAAAAGCAGACAATTATCACCCTGCGGAGATAAAACTGTCTTCCCCAGAAATAAGAAGAAAAAAAAAAAGAACTGAAATTGTGCATCATCAGCACTTCCCGCAGGACCGTCGTCCAGCACAACCGGAAATGAGGATCTGGCCGGACGGTAACGGTAACTGCCGCTGACCGAGCGACCGACCGTGGAAATGGGAAAACTTTTGCCGGATGGTCTCGGCAAAAATGTGGCACGGCTTCCCGCTGGGGGAGCCCCCACTCCTCGGAGGAACTACGGACATAACGTTTGGTTGCAGCCCGTCACTTGTATCGTTTGGTCCCAGGGTGGGTAGCTCGGAAAGTCTAACGGTTTTTCGGTGCAACAGTGATGGTTGCAAGAATTGAGATAAGGTTATTTGAAGAACAAAAAAAATTGAAAAAAAACAATGAAAGACAAATTTGAAAAAATATCAGTTAAAAAAACAACCAAAATAATTTTCAGCGATACTAAAAATTTAAGGATTATTTTGAAATTACGAAAAAGCTCGATTTCTCTTCATAAACACTTTAAATTTTAAAGTTTTGTGTGCATTTGTTTGTAATATAACCTAATTTTTTTTTTGATGATCTCAACCATTTTAAAACTAGATAAAATTTGCCCACACAGAAATAAAAATCACTGTTTTGTAAAAAATAGATGCAATTTAATTTATTTTTTTATCTTTAAATTTATCCCAAGAAAAAAAATTAGAAAAAATATCTTCAGAAACTTTTTTAAATCAACAGAATGTTATTTCTATCAGATTTCACACTTGACCTATTGTCCTTTCGACGATTTATTTTGTTTACTTTCGACTTTTTTGGCATTCTTCCTTTTGCCCAATTTTTGCCCATTCGACCTTATGTCCTTCGACCTTGTGTTGCACGTCCACTTTAGGTGTTTTTTTTTCAAAATTTGTTCAAAATTTTTCCAAATATGATGGACGCAATAAAATGAATAAAATTAAATTATCATTGAAAATACTTGTCAAATCTGTTGTAAACTATTTAAAATACATTTTATTTCGCTTGTTTATGCGTTTTACTTCAAATATAAACATTAAAAAAAAAGGTTTAGGTAGACAATTGCCCACTGCCAAAAAAAATAAATTTGGGACATTCCAGGTCAACTGAGTACACTTTTGGACTCAACTTTCACCGATTTGGACCAAACTTGGAGGGAACGTTAATCTTAACAGAAATCCCAAGTTTGGTGCTGATTTACCATCCCTCTATTTTTGGCACCGCCCTCTTTTTCGACGATTTTCTAAAGAACTTTTTTTTCTTTTAATCATAACTTTGCTTATACTTAAGCAAAAGACTTTCTACAGGTTGCATTTTATAGAAAATTTTCCACGGATTTTGATTAAAATATAATTTTAACCTTTAACTGCCCACTATATTATATTTTAACGTTTAAAGTATTAAAATTCAGTTTTGATCAAATCCTCATATTTTTATTTGTTCTTTTTTATCATCATCGTGTTCCCCGGACAATTTTACATAATAATCAATAAAGACCTCGAACTAAAATGAACTATTGGCGAGAAACAGCGATTTTACTGAAAAAAGTTTGATTTTGCGCTGCACTCTGTGCTATGAATTCAAATCCGAAATAAGTTTCTCACATATAAAAACCAAACTATGCGGGATTCATTTTTTTTACCCAATTTTTATTACCTATGATATTCGAGTATTTTTAATATTTTACACCGAATACTTTTGAGTACTCTGATTTTCAAAATTTGCAAAGTCATTAGAAATACAAAATTTTCTTAAACTGAACTGATAATCCGCTCTATATGGTATATTGCAAATTTCACAAATCTGGGTATTGAAAAAACGATATTTTGAAAATTATGTTTCCAAATACAGTGCAAATAACTGGGAAGTATATCTATACTGAAATATCAAATACTAGTTCTTGTAAGTTTAAAAAATTGTGTTCTTTTGAAATACTTACATTATTATAATCAAAAAATACTTTACCCAAATCTGTAATACTGCAAAAATCCTTACAAAATTTCGTGTCCTTTGATACACATTGTGTTTTTTTTTATGAAAATTATAGTATTTGAAGAATTTTGGGAAAATTTCCATACTTTGCATCAAAACTCTATAGAAGTTCAAATTTTTAAAAAATAGGTACCGGCACAAAAAAGATACTCTTGATAAACAACTAATTTAAAAAAAACAAATTATGAAAAAGTCATAAATTTATTGGATGTTCTATTCAAAAGCTTTGAGTTTGAAATAAATTAAAAAATAAGTTTATAAGAAATGTAGTATTCTTTAAAAATATAAAGATAACAAAAATTGTCATCTACAAGAAAAACTCTAATGTTGCGAAATCCATGCAAAATTTTGCGTCTTTTAATTCCCATATTTTGTATTTTGTAAATTATGGAATTTACGGTAATTTGAGAGAATTGAATATTTTACACCAAAAATTCTATTGAAGGGAAAATCCATACAAAAATTGATGTTGTCATTCATGTTGTAAATTATTAAAATTTGAGTGTTTTTCAAAATTATGGTGTATAGTAAAAAAAATGTCTTTTAAGCCAAATATTTCAATACACGAAAAATCCATACCAAATTTCGCGTCGCTTGAAACCTACTTTTTAATGTGTTTAGTTTATGCCAAAATTGGGTATCAAAATGGTGCTTAACTTTGTGATATTATTGTCTACAACGATAAAACTTATTTTTCTGAGTATAATGACCCTTTGTGTCGTAAGGATCTGGGTGATGAATAGAGAGAATGCGTAGCGTGATTTTCGAATGATCCCACTTTTTTACATCTACAAAGTAGGAGGCTGTTCAAGCATAAACATGCCTTTTTTCTTACTGGTAAACGAGCTGTTTTATAAACAGTAGTATGTGTTTTATTTTTTCTAGTTTTTACATTTTTGCTGGAAAATTGTGCGTGTATTTAAGTTTCGATCGGTTAGAAGAGGTTGCGGCGAGAGTGTAATTCTGTGATGTCGCAGATAAATTCCCTGGCTGATTTTGGAATCTTCCTGGTCCAGCGAAAAAACATTGCTGATTCTAGCGAAACTGATCCAACAAACAGAGAAGATTTTCACTAAACCCAGTAGGTTTTCAATCGGAATCAACCAATAAAGACAGCTTCTGTATAAATAAAACCGCATTGACACCACTAAAAAACTTCCATTCATAATTATAAAAAATGACGATCAACTTTCTTAAGATTTCTTGACTTCAATTTCTGGTTCTAAAAGCCACACATTTTTTATTCTTGCAAAAAAAAACAATTTTTGATGATCGATAACAATACTCTCTACTTTTGGCGAACAGTAAATTGGTTCCACTTTGACAGGTCAAAATTGAGGCCGTTTTGCGAACCACCCAGGTAAGGATGAAATGATTTAAAATGGATTTTTAAATCAATTTAAAAAAATAACTTCGCGGCCCTTCTTGACAGAAAAGGTCCTGCTTGACAGCTCGTTCCAAGGGGACCATAGTTCCATCGAAAAAATGTTGTCTTGTCAATTTATTTTTTTTGCATCATAATGAAAAAAAAAAGTGATCAGAATTGGTTTTTAATCGTGTTTTTTTAGTATAGTGTATACAAATTTACATAGAGCTTCAAGACCCTATTGAGCAGTTCCATTTTATATTGAAATTTTTTGCAAATTGTAGTATTTTACACAATTTACAATTTTACAAATGTTTTTTTCTAAATCCATTCACAATTTTACGATATTTGAAAAAAAAAATCTTTAAAAAGGTTAAATATGAAATTTTGAAAATACTTCACTTGATTTTGATCAAAATTGTCAAAAGATAGTAAAATTAAAAACAAAACATCAATTTTAATACAGGTTACAAATGTCATTAAATTTTAACTAAAATATTACAAATTTCACAAAATACAGCTTTTTAACGACATGACATTGTGTATCGAATTTCGTAACATTAGAGTTTTTAGTGAAATATTTCGTACAGAAAATGATTTTTTAAATATTTTAGAAAAAATATGGCACTTTTTAAATCAATTTGAAACTTTGAACTGGTTTTTTTTAACAATATAACGGTGCAAAATATCATGTTTTTTACGAAATATTAAAAATTTTGGAACTAAAATTTAAGTTTCTATATGGTATTGTGGAAAAATGTGAGCACACAGTCATCAACAATAGTTTTTAGTGGGTATATTTTTACCGAAGATAATGCTTTGCTTTAAAAAAGTTGAAATTGAAAACATAGTGTTTGATTCTTCTTTAGAAAAACTTATAAAAACTTTTAAATATGACAAACTTTTTTTTTTGAAAATAAGAGATTTTTTTTAAAGAGTAGAGTAAAATGATTTTGAGTTATTTCCAATTCAGGCTATTCAAAAATGCATTACACATTAGAATATTTATGTAAGTAATATCTAGGAGGTATTAGATTACGGCAAACAAACAAACAAACAAACTTGCACATTTTGACAGTTTGTCTGCGTAGTTTGTTCGCCAACATTTGTTTACAGAAACGACGGCTTGCATACATTTTGACTTGTTTGCGAGTTTGCCGCAAACGGTCAAGCTCGAAAAAGTGCGAGTTTGTTTGTTTGTTTGCCATAGTGTAATAGTTCCTTCACATTATACATATTTCATGAACCATTTTTCTGATGGTGGTATAAACATAAATATACACCCAAAATTCAGAGTCGTGAGAATCGTTCCCTCAAAATTTATTGAGGGCTCAGTGCCAAAATCGAAAGAATAATGCTACCAACTCACACCATCATAACAAATGTGTTCATTCGTTGAATGAAACAATAAATCTCCAACAAGTGTCATACATCGACATCTGACCACTCCTTAGTCACCAAGCTGTGATGGCCGAGGCAGTTAAGTCATTGGGTTAGTATGTCAAAGGTCTCTGGTTCGATTCCCGTAGTCGACACTTTTGGTTTTTTGTTTGACGGATGAACTTTTTTTGCAAATGAACCTCGAGAGAATAGTTCTTTCGCTCATCTCAAGCTGTGTTCTCCGTGAATCGAACCACTATTCTCTCGACTCGAGGCCATTGTTCTCACGGACCTTGCTGCCCAGTTTTGGGTGTAAGTGAAATGCCTAAAAGTGCCTTATTTTATCAAAATATAATTTATATTATTTTGGTTTTCTTTTGAAATTTTTAAAGGAAGAGGGAGAAAAACACTTCGATACAAATTTGCATTGGCCTTATTTTCATATTTTGTATTATGATTTGCAGCAATTTTTTTTTTTTATTTAAAAAACTGAAAATATTTTTTTTTATTTTTATCAACAAAATAATATAAATTAACTTTCTTGAATCACATATAGAATGACAGAATGCAGTTTCTTTGACAGCTTTTTCCACATTGTTCTCCGTCACTACCCACCTGAGCCCCCTAGTTGTGAACACACAAAGTACAGTTTCAAGCAACTGTCAAACACGTGTAAATGGGTTGTGGTGAAATTTAAAATGTCGTGGTGAGTATGAAAATCACTCAAATTGACCTTAATATTGTTTTATGATTCAGAAAAGTCTTTTTGCTATTTGTCTGTGATACAAATGATGTTTTCAAAAGTGATCAGCTTTAGGTTTGCAGTTTTGACATTTTTGTTTATTTTATTGTGATGTCCTAAAACCCTTAACCCTCACTGCATCGCACGTGGCTAGGTGCATCGCGAACGGAGGTAGCAGTGAAGCTAGGGGTGGTAAATTTCTTCGCTGATAACGAACCAGTCAGTTGCATCAGGTTGAGCACCGATGCCGCTGAGCTGGACCCTGGATCCTTCGGGTATGATGATGATGATGATGGAGGAAGAAGCAAGAGCGAGGGATTAAATATTTAAAATTTTACGGCATGAGCGACTATGGCGAAACTATGCGAATGTGGGCAAAACTTGACTGGGGCAGAATTCCCACAAACAGTTTCTTGTTGTCAAGTCATGACTGCTGCGCAAACAAGACTTGTCGGAGAACGAGCTTTTCCGTCACGGGCAAGTACTTCCTGTTGCACACACGTATGAAAAGTTTATGAGAGCAGTTTAGAATTCTCTGTTGTCGAAAATTAACCTTTGTTTGCCTCAAATCAAAGTTTTGAGATTGTGCGGAGTGCAAACACAATAAGAAAAGTTTAACACTCCTCCGTCCAAGGCATCCCGTACTTACACGAACGACCAAGGCGGAAAAAAAGTTGGAACGCTAACTTCAACTCGCTGGTTCTCAGCCAAAACTCAACCAATCTGGATGATTCCTTTTTCCAGAGATTTGTACGGATCTCCAGATGAGCCTAGAACTTTGCAGATCTCGATTTGATCAATCCTCTAATTACTACGACTAAATTAGTCGGAGCAACTTTTTTTCCGCGTGTATTTCCGAAAAGCGACTCAAGCGGGAACATTTTTGCTACGCTGCAAAAATACAATAACTTTGCTAAAATGTTAGCAAAACCCATAAAATTATACATCAAAATTTCCGTTATGATCTCAGGATTATGATGAGCTTCTCAAATTTCCATTATTTTCTCAAAAAATTCACAAAACTACGTAAAACTACAGAAAAAATAAAAATGCCTCATTTTATGACTAGAACTTTATGGCAAAATCATTGATCTCATTGATTTTTTTTATGAAAATGTTTCAAGTGATCTAAATTATATGTTTCAGAATCATTCTGGGTGTGTTTCTTCCTAAATACTACAAAATTTTACCAAAACTACGTAAAATACAGAAAATTTTATACATTCCTTTAGAACTTTATTTGCTTCATGGTAAAATCATTGATTTATTTTATGAAAATGTTTCAAATGATCTAAATTATAAGTTTCCGAATCATTCTGAGTGTGTTTTCATCCTGAATACTACAAAATTTTACCAAAACTACGTAAAATACAGAAAATTTGATACTTTCCTTTAGAACTTTATTTGCTTCATGGTAAAATCATTGATTTATTTCATGAAAATTTTTCAAATGATCTAAATTATAAGTTTCTGAATTATTCTGAGTGTGATTCTTACTGAATACTACAAAATTTTACCAAAACTACGTAAAATACAGAAAATTTGATACTTTCCTTTAGAACTTTATTTGCTTCATGGTAAAATCATTGATTTATTTTATGAAAACGTTTCAAGTGATCTAAATTATAAGTTTTCGAATCATTCTGAGTGTGTTTTCATCCTGCATACTACAAAAGTTTACCAAAACTACGTAAAATACAGAAAATTTGATAATTTCCTTAGAACTTTATTTGCTTCATGGTAAAATCATTGATTTATTTTATGAAAATGTTTCAAATGATCTAAATTATAAGTTTCTGAATTATTCTGAGTGTGATTCTTACTGAATACTACAAAATTTTACCAAAACTACGTAAAATACAGAAAATTTGATACTTTCCTTTAGAACTTTATTTGCTTCATGGTAAAATCATTGATTTATTTTATGAAAATGTTTCAAATGATCTAAATTATAAGTTTCTGAATTATTCTGAGTGTGATTCTTACTGAATACTACAAAATTTTACCAAAACTACGTAAAATACAGAAAATTTGATACTTTCCTTTAGAACTTTATTTGCTTCATGGTAAAGTCAATTATTTATTTAATGTTTTTTTTTCAAATGATCTAAATTATAAGTTTCCGAAACATTCTGAGTGTGATTCTTACTGAATGCTACAAAATTTTACCAAAACTACGAAAATACAGAAAATTTTATACTTTCCTATAGAACTTTATTTGCTTCATGATAAAATCATTGATTTATTTTATGAAAATGTTTCAAATGATCTAAATTATAAGTTTCCGAATTATTCTGAGTGTGATTCTTACTGAATACTACAAAATTTTACCAAAACTACGTAAAATACAGAAAATTTTATACTTTCCTATAGAACTTTATTTGCTTCATGGTAAAGTCAATTATTTATTTTATGTTTTTTTTTCAAATGATCTAAATTATAAGTTTCCGAAACATTCTGAGTGTGATTCTTTCTGAATACGACAAAATTTTACCAAAACTACGTAAAATACAGAAAATTTTATGCTTTCCTTTAGAACTTTATTTGCTTCATGGTAAAATCATTGATTTATTTTATGATTATTTTAAAAATGATCTTAATTATAAGTTTCCGAATGATTCTGAGTGTGTTTTTTCCTGAATACTACAAAATTTTACCAAAACTACGTAAAATACAGAAAATTTGATACTTTCCTTTTGAACTTTATTTGCTTCATGGTAAAATCATTGATTTATTTCATGATAGATGATAGATAAAATTTACTCATAAATCAAACACGACACAAGGCTGTAAGAAACTGAATTTCCGATGATAGATTTAATATGCTTAAATTATTATATTTTCAAAAAAAAAACTGTTGATGGTGATTTCTATCACAACAACATTCAAAAAAAAAAAATTAAAATCTAAACACAACCTGTAAAAATTAAAAACTTTCTCGATTGAACTCTGAATTTATAAATAATCCTATTTATAAATCATGTAATAATTATTCAAAAATCAATATGAAGGGGGAGGGGGTTCAACAGAATGTGACGTACTTTTCGAAGGGGGGTTGGAGCCAGCGTGACAAAGTGTGACATAGGGGGGAGGGGGGGTTAATTTTGGCCGATTTTAGCGTGACATACTTTATGGATGACGCCTTTTTGAAAAGCTGAGAAAATTTTCTATATTTTGCTTTTTTGAATTTTGTTGATACGACCCTTAGTTGTTGAGATATTGCCATTCACAGGTTGAAACACAGGAAAATTGATGTTTTCTAAGTCTCACCCAAACAACCCACCATTTTCTAATGTCGATATCTCAGCAACAAATGGTCCGATTAACAATGTTGAAGTATGAAACAATTGTGAAATTTTCCGATCTTTTCGAAAAAAATATTTTCAAAAACTTAAAATCAAGACTAATATTTCAAAAGGGCGTAATATTGAATGTTAGGCCCTTTTAAAAAAAAATCAGCTTTTCAGCTTTCAGCTTTTCAAAAATATGTTTTTCAATGGTGGGCAAACATGGGCACTTATTTAAAAAATGAATAACTGCGACTTTTTTCAAAAAAATTACCTAAAAATGGCTTGACTTGAAAACGGTGCATTTTATACAAAAAAATTACTGAAGCTCTTTTTGATTGCAAATTCGATATAACATCGAAAAATGAAGTTGACAATTTATTTATTCAAAAAATCATAACTCGGTCAAAGATTTTTGCCCATTCTGATAATTTATGACAAGTTGGCATTTGATGTCCTCTGAAACATATCAGAAAATAAAAAAAATAAAAATAGTGTTTTTTGCATCACCATTTTTTTACCGTGTATTATGAGTCTTTATCCATACCTACAACTTTGCCGAAGACACCAAACCGATAAAAAAAATCCTTCAAAAGATACAGATTTTTGAATTTTCACATATCATTTTTGTATGAACAGCTGCCAAATTTGCATGGAAAATTAAATGAACGAACTAATGATGCAAAATGGCTTCTTTGGGCATACCGAAGACACCAAAATAGTTTCTGCCGGATAAAAAAAATAAATAAAATTAAAGAAAAAATACCGATTCTGTAGAGAACTGCCCCCATACAATAAGCTTCCAAAACAATGCTCTACATTCTTATACCAACATAAAATTATAAATATTATAAAATTTTCTGTAATTTACGTAGTTTTGGTTAAAATTTTGTAGTATTCAGGAAGAACCAAACTAAGAATGATTCGGAAACTTATAAATAAGATCATTTGAAAAAAAAATCATGAAATAAATCAATGATTTTACCATGAAGCAAATAAAGTTCTGAAGGAAAGTATCACATTTTCTGTATTTTACGTAGTTTTGGTAAAATTTTATAGTATTCAGCATGAAAACACACTCAGAATGATTCGGAAACTTATAATTTAGATCATTTGAAAAAAAAAATCATGAAATAAATAATTGATTTTACCATGAATCAAATAAAGTTCTAAAGGAATGTATAAAATTTTCTGTATTTTACGTAGTTTTGGAATAATTTTGTAGTATTCAGGAAGAAACACACTCAGCATAACTCAGAAACTTATAATTTAGATCATTTGAAACATTACCATAATATAAATCAATGATTTTACCATGAAGCAAATAAAGTTCTAAAGGAAAGTATCAAATTTTCTGTATTTTACGTAGTTTTGGTAAAATTTTGTAGTATTCAGGAAGAAACACACTCAGAATGATTCGGAAACTTATAATTTAGATCATTTGAAACATTTTCATAAAATAAATCAATGATTTTACCATGAAGCAAATAAAGTTCTAAAGGAAAGTATCAAATTTTCTGTATTTTACGTAGTTTTGGTAAAATTTTGTAGTATTCAGTAAAAATCACACTCAAAATAATTCAGAAACTTATAATTTAGATCATTTGAAACATTTTCATAAAATAAATCAATGATTTTACCATGAAGCAAATAAAGTTCTAAAGGAATGTTAAAATTTTTCTGTATTTTACGTAGTTTTGGTAAAATTTTGTAGTATTCAGGATGAAAACATACTCAGAATGATTCGAAAACTTTTAATTTAGATCGTTTGAAACATTTTCATAAACTAAATCAATGATTTTATCATGAAGCAAATAAAAATCTAAGGAAAGCACAAAATTTTCTGTATTTTACGTAGTTTTGGTAAAATTTTGTAGTATTCAGGAAGAAACACACTCAGAATGATTCGGAAAATTTAAAATTTAGATCATTTGAAACGTTTTCATAAAATAAATCAATGATTTTACCATGAAGCAAATAAAGTTCTAAAGGAAACTATAAAATTTTCTGTATTTTACGTAGTTTTGGTAAAATTTTGTAGTATTCAGTAAGAATCACACTCAAAATAATTCAGAAACTTATAATTTAGATCATTTGAAACATTTTCATAAAATAAATCAATGATTTTACCATGAAGCAAATAAAGTTCTAAAGGAAAGTATCAAATTTTCTGTATTTTACGTAGTTTTGGTAAAATTTTGTAGTATTCAGGAAGAAACACACTCAGAATGATTCGGAAAATTTAAAATTTAGATCATTTGAAACGTTTTCATAAAATAAATCAATGATTTTACCATGAAGCAAATAAAGTTCTAAAGGAAAGCATAAAATTTTCTGTATTTTACGTAGTTTTGGTAAAATTTTGTAGTATTCAGGAAGAAACACACTCAGAATGATTCGGAAACTTATAATTTAGATCATTTGAAACATTTTCATAAAATAAATTAATGATTTTACCATGAAGCAAATAAAGTTCTAAAGGAATGTTTAAAATTTTCTGTATTTTACGTAGTTTTGGTAAAATTTTGTAGTATTCAGTAAGAATCACACTCAGAATAATTCGGAAACTTATAATTTAGATCATTTGAAACATTTTCATAAAATAAATCAATGATTTTACCATGAAGCAAATAAAGTTCTAAAGGAAAGTATAAAATTTTCTGTATTTTACGTATTTTTGGTAAAATTTTGTAGTATTCAGGATGAAAACATACTCAGAATGATTCGAAAACTTTTAATTTAGATCGTTTGAAACATTTTCATAAACTAAATCAATGATTTTATCATGAAGCAAATAAAGTTCTAAGGAAAGCACAAAATTTTCTGTATTTTACGTAGTTTTGGTAAAATTTTGTAGTATTCAGGAAGAAACACACTCAGAATGATTCGGAAAATTTAAAATTTAGATCATTTGAAACGTTTTCATAAAATAAATTAATGATTTTACCAAGAAGCAAATAAAGTTCTAAAGGAATGTTTAAAATTTTCTGTATTTTACGTAGTTTTGGTAAAATTTTGTAGTATTCAGTAAGAATCACACTCAGAATAATTCGGAAACTTATAATTTAGATCATTTGAAACATTTTCATAAAATAAATCAATGATTTTATCATGAAGCAAATAAAGTTCTAAAGGAAAGCATAAAATTTTCTGTATTTTACGTAGTTTTGGTAAAATTTTGTAGTATTCAGGATGAAAACACACTCAGAATGATTCGGAAACTTATAATTTAGATCATTTGAAACATTTTCATAAAATAAATCAATGATTTTATCATGAAGCAAATAAAGTTCTAAAGGAAAGCATAAAATTTTCTGTATTTTACGTAGTTTTGGTAAAATTTTGTAGTATTTAGGAAGAAACACACCCAGAATGATTCTGAAACATATAATTTAGATCACTTGAAACATTTTCATAAAAAAAATCAATGAAATCAATGATTTTACCATAAAGTTCTAGTCATAAAATGAGGCATTTTATATTTTTTCTGTAGTTTTACGTAGTTTTGTGATTTTTTTGAGAAAATAATGGAAATTTGAGAAGCTCATCATAATCCTGAGATCATAACGGAAATTTTGATGTATAATTTTATGGGTTTTGCTAACATTTTAGCAAAGTTATTGTATTTTTGCAGCGTAGCAAAAATGTTCCCGCTTGAGTCGCTTTTCGGAAATACACGCGAAAAAAAAGTTGCTCCGACTAATTTAGTCGTAGTAATTAGAGGATTGATCAAATCGAGATCTGCAAAGTTCTAGGCTCATCTGGAGATCCGTACAAATCTCTGGAAAAAGGAATCATCCAGATTGGTTGAGTTTTGGCTAAGAACTAGCGAGTTGAAGTTAGCGTTCCAACTTTTTTTCCGCCTTGGACGGAGGAGTGTTAAATGATTCAGTATGATGTGTTGATTCAGACAGCACTTCCCGTTTCCTGGGTTATTTCGCCTGAAACTATACCATTCCAGTACGCAGAATACCCCCGAATGTATGCTAACGACGCTCGTGCGCCATCTAGCGGGGAAATAAAATTCAATTTGCTCGCGATGCGTGGACAACCTGATTATGGGGAAGAACACACTCCCAGAAATTGCATTTAGTTTCTTTTATCGGGTTAATAAACTAAGGGTCGTGAAAAACTGGTACAAATGTTCCCTGTGTAGTAGTTTCCAACTGGCTGATTCTTGCGCGAAACGATGTCACCCGATGAAATTAGCAATAAAGCCGTGGGGGTCGTAAAAACTGTGCTGCCGCTCCACCGGAAGTGGGGTCGGATTCCCACGATATATATATGAGTGTCTTGACAGCTCTCTTGAGAAGATGACGATCCGCGCAGCTTCCGGAACGAATGATCTAATTTTGCGCCCGGGCATGGAAGCTTCAATCCGCGACCTCATTTTTCTCGGAATCAAAAATAGAGAAATAGACTCAACCCTTAAAATCGATACAAAAAAAAACTAGTTCCCACTTCAAATCATAGATGGCGGTATTATTTCAAATTGCAGCGAGCATTTCTACGTCTGTAATCTGTGACAGTCGCCCATTCTGGAGCGAAGAAATATGTTTTCCCAAGCATGAAATATATTATTAGCCTCGGTCATAATTCTCCCGCTGGGGGCACCCCTCTGGCGAGACAGAGCAACGGCCAGATACTGGGCAGCTCAGAATCCTCAGAATCTACGCCGGGCTCATCGTCGGATCTGTCACAGTTTGGTGATGACAACGGGGAGGCTGACGATTGAGTGGAGTTCATAAATTACAATGTAGTATAAATTGAGTGAGTTGGGTTTGAAAGTGGGGGAGGAGATTATTTAAATTAAATGTTTATTTTTCTTTTGATAAATCCGATCATTTCAGACGAAATTTTTGATTACAAAGATAAGGAAAAGTTGTATTTTGGAAGTTTAAATACTTTTCTGATGAAAATACAAACTTTCTCGAAGTAATTTTTTTTTGAGTGATGAATAGAGAGAATGCGTAACGTAATTTTCGAATGATCCCGCTTTGTTTACATCTACAAAGTAGGAGGATGAGGAGGATGTTCAAGCACAAGCATGACTTTTTTCTTACTGGTAAATGAGCTGTTTTGCGATAAATTCCCTGGCTGATTTTGGAAACCTGCAGCTCTTTCTGATCCAGCGAAAAAACATCGCTAATTCTAGCGAAGCTGATCCAACAAACAGAAAGGATTTTCACTAAATCAGGGTTTTAAATCGAATCAAACAAATAAGACAGCTTCTGTATGGATTTTTTTAAATACGATCTCGCCTTCAACTTTCTTAAGGATTCACAATACTCTCTACTTTTGGTGAATAGTAAATTGGTTCCACTTTGACAGTTCAAAATTGAGGCCGTTTTGTGAACCACTATTCAGCAAGTAGGTTTCAAAGTATAAATACTCAAAATTGTTTACAAAATTCTTATTCTTACTTTATGAAAATACTTAAATTTTAAAAATTTACAATATGAAAACTTTAAAGTATGCAAAATTTGTTGGGCGACTTTTTTTGAAAATACTAAAATTTTCACAAAAAAAACCGTATTTTTTGAAAATACTTAAATTTTCAAACCTTCTAAAATTAGTATCTAACGAGGCGAAATTTGGTGTGCTTTTTCGCCTTATTTTTTTGAAAATACCATTTTTTTCACAGAATACCGTTTTTTTTTTTAGAAATACATATATTTTGATAATTTGCTATATGGGCGAATTTGCTATATGCTACGAAGCGAAATTTTGTATGCTTTTCACATTCTTTTACTTTTAAAATACTAAAAAAAATCACAATATATTGTTTTTATTCGAAAATACTAAAATTTATAATTTTACAATACTGGTATCAAACGAAGCAAAATTTTATATGCGTTTTCACTGTATTAAAGTTTTTTTGTTGTAAACTAAAATTTTTACTATATGCCGTATTTTTTCGAATATACTAAAATTTTCAAAATTTGCAGTATAGATATCAAACGAAGCGAAATTTTGTTATGCTTTTTCTTCTTATTGAAGTATTTTTTTGGAAAATACAAAAAAAATCACATAATACCGAATTTCTTAGAAAATACCTAAATTTTCTAAATTTGCAATATGGGTATCAAAGGAAGCGAAGTTTGTTGGGCATTTCTAAATTATTACAGTATTTTTTGGAAAATATTAAAATTTCCACAAAATACCGTTTTTTTCGAAAATACTCCAATTTAAAAAATTTGCAAAATGGATTTGATATCGAAGATATCAAAGGAAGCAAAATTTGGTATGCCTTTTCACCCTATTTTTTTTTGAAAAAAAAAAAACGAAAATTTACACAAAATGCCGTATTTTGTTCGAAAATAACCAAATGTTCAAAATTTGCAATATGGGTATGAAACGAAGCAAAATTTGGTAGGCGTTTTCACTTTATTAGAGTTTTTTTGTTGAAAAAATTTTTTTTCACAAAATACCGTATTTTTTCAAAAATACTAATTTTTTTAAATTTGCAATGAGTATCAAACAAAATGAAATTTGGTATGCTTTTTCACCTTTTTAAAGTTTTTTTTGAAAAAGAAAAACTGAAATTTTTACAAAATATCTTATTTCTCAAAAATTCTCAAATTTCAAAATTTGCAATATGGAAAAATACTGAAGTTTTTACAAAATACCGTATTTTTCCAAAATATTCAAATTTTCTAAATTTGCAAAGTGAGCGTTTTCACTTTTTTTTTTAGTTTTTTATGTTGTTGAAAATTTAAGATTTTTTGAAAAAGTTCGGTATTTTGTGATTTTTTTTTTGATATTTTCATAAAAAATCTGCAAAAAAGTGAAATTTGAGTATTTTTGAAAAAATGCGAAATATTGTTAAAACTTCAGTTTATAACAATACAAAATTTAATAAATAGAAAATTTGTCTACATATTTTGAAAATTTTACCATTTTGAAAAAATAAGTTATTTTGTGAAAATTTTAGTGTTTAATAATCTAAGAATGCGGAAAAGCATACAAAATTTCACTTCGTTCAATACCCATATTGCAAATTATGAAAATTTGAGTACTTAAAAAAAACGGTATTTTGTGAACAATTTTGAGTATTTTTACTTCGAAACTTACTACACTCAAACCCAGGTGGTTGGTGGTTTTTCGTTTGACACTTTTTAGTTTGTACCCCGTTGGTTTGACAAAGTCAAACTTAAAAGTGACAAACTGTCACTGGCTACACGGTGCTCACGCACACTGCCAAAACCAACGTTCGGCAGTGTGTGTGAACTACGTGTAAAAGAGGTGTCCAACTAAAAAGTGACCCCGTTCGCTTGACAACAATTGGTGTCTTACCATCGGGGTTTCAGTGTACATTTTCAAAATTATATTCTTTGTGGAAGCATTGAAGTTATAACCTGATATGGTTGAATTAAGTTGATATTAGAAAGATTATCGCCGAATGAATAATCTAAAAGACGATAACGATAGAATTAGGTTCCAAAATACAAGTCATTTTCACCCTTGTTATTCAACACCGCATTTTTCTTTCAAAATAATGCGAAATAAAACTCTCTGTCTCTCTCTTCCAAACAAAACAACCCTTTCTAAGGTGCGCGCGGAAAACAAAACAGAAAAAGGAATAAAAGCTTTCCCACCCTTCCATGCTCTTCTTTCTCGCGGTCTTAAGTAACAAAACAGATGTTCTCCTCTTTAAAACACACACATTCCGTCACCTAACCTCCCCCACCTGAGCTAACGAGCGGCGACGTTTGCATAAAAAGGCATAAAAGACTCATGTGAGTGAATGTGTGTGTTTCTTCATTTTCCCCGCGATACAAAAGAGGCGAACGCAAAGAAAAGCTCCCCGGGAAAAAAAACTTGTTGAAAGCTTTTGTGTAATGGAGACCTGCTGCGCTGCAACGCCGGTTGATGAGTTGTGTCGTCGTCTCAACTCACACTGGCACAAGGACTTTGTGATTATGACTTAATAACGACTCTTTTTTTTTTGGTAATTACACGTTTATTTCAGACTCCTCAAGAAGTCGTCGTCTGCAGCTGACACCCAACCAGCGGTGACCTTGAACTACCTTCGCCAAACATCGCCCGGTTTCGAACCTCAAACTCCCTCACTTCTTCGTAAATCAGCTGGCGCCACTGCTCGACGCTGAGTTCCCGCTCGTCAATGGTGTGATCGTAAGGTCCCGGGGCCGGGGCGTTGACTTCCCGGTCGTCGTACCACACGTTGATGTAGCTGTGCTGCAGGGCCTGCTCGACGGAGATGCGCTGGTCAGGGTCGATGACCAGCATCCGACTCAGGAGATCCCGAGCTTGGTCCGCTTTGGTGCGGTTCTCCCCGTCGGAGCAATCCGGGAAGAGCAGGTTCGGGAAGAGTCGATCGAAGGGAAATCCGTTGTACCGAGGGCGGTTCTCGATGTAGTTCCGGACGGTTGGCTGCAGTCGGGTCATGAAGGTGGGGTCGGGCGTTCCCAGCTGTTCGATGATCTTGTTCCACTGGTCGATGTGATCGTTGCCCGGGAAGAGCACGCCACCGCGGATCATCTCGCCGAAGATGCACCCAATCGACCAGATGTCAACGTTCTCCTTGTAACCCATCCCGAGAATGATCTCCGGAGCGCGGTAGTACCGCGTAACCACGTAAGACGTCATCGTAAAGTGACTCCCAACTGTCCGCGCCAGTCCAAAGTCCAAGATCTTCAGCTTGCACTCCGAGTTTACCACGATGTTCGACGGCTTCAAATCCCTGTGAATGATCCCCGCCGAATGCAAGTGCTTAATCCCGCACAACATCTGGTACAGCAAGTAAGACATCCGATCATGGTCCAACTCCATCTGAATCACCTGACACAGATTCGCCTCCATCAGTTCCATCACCAGATAAACGTCCTGGAACAGTCCAAACATCCGCTGCGGCGTAAACGCGTCCAAAAGCCCAATTATATTCACATGATCGACCAACTTCATCAACCGCAACTCCCGGTAAGCCCGTTTCGCATGAACAGCACTCTGGAACGGTCTCGACAGCTTCTTGATGGCCACGGGCCGACCGAACAGGGTGTCGTACGCGGCACAGACCATGCCCTGGGCGCCGAAGCCCTTGGCCTCGAGGTGGATGTACCGCGCCGGGACTTCGAACTCGGTGTCGCCAAACTGGTACCGCTCGAACTGGGTCGTCATTTTTTTTATTTTCACTTTTGATTTAATTTACACACATTTTTCTTCTCCAAACTTGAGAAATCGGCTGGATTTTTGCATTTAACTTTAAATTCAAGCCCAAGTAAACAAGCCACGGTATTTATCATCTTCTCTTATTGCCAAATTGCAATTAAACATCAGTGAAATGTTATTGTCTACCTATACAAAGCCAAATACAAATACCTATTGAATAATAAGTGAAGACCTGGAATGTTTTGATTCTTTTACCTATTTGATTTGATTGGCTGTAAGCGCATAACTGTCCCAAGTTTTATTTTTTAAGGGAATTGAAATTGAGGTACTTTCTAAAATTTTGCCAAGATTGCAGAGATTTTAAATCTGTTTTTTATTTGGATGAAACTTACAAATTTGCTAACTGATTTTACTACAATGAAAAGATGAAGGTACCTTCAATATTTAAAAAAAATGATTGAAAAAATGTTTTTTTTAAATGCATTATAATCCTAACCAGTTTTTTTTGCAAACATTAGTTTCTAAACAATCTAAGTTTTGACAATTTTTTTAATCGGGAAAAAATGTTTTTGCGGTGCTGTTCATCGAAATTTTAGATTGTTATATCATTATATATTTAGGCCGTTGCAAATATTTTTAAAAGTTTATGTCACCCCCCCCCCCCTCCCTTCAATATTAGTCGAAAAAATTCAAAATTTCCATGAAAATAGAAGTCTAATCAACTGAAAACAACCTAAAATGCATTTTTCTGCATTGATAATCATATTTAGCATGTTTGGGCTTGTTTAAAAATGTTTTTTAATTTTTATGAAATTCCAATGTACAGCACCGCAACATTTTATTTTTCGCAAAAAATAAAATTTTCGTCAATGCTTAGATATTTTGGATACTAATGATGGCAAAACAACTGGACAGGAGAATAATGCATTTTAAAACACTTTTTTCATTAAAATGTTGAACTACGGCTCGTAATTTCAATTTTTATACTTTTTTTATTTTTTCGCCCCCCCCCTCGACTTTGGTCAGAGTCGAGGGAGATAACCCGAGCAGACGGCAATAACTTGGGAATAACATTTTTTGATATTTGAAAATACTAGGCCAATAACATTTTATGTTATTTATAACAAGATTTGTTATTCGTCGTTATGGTATTTTTGTTATTGGATTGTTATTGTAATAACAGACTAATAACATTTTGAGTTATTCTTCGAACAAATCTTTGTTATTATTTTTTGTTATTTTAACTACTAATCCGATCTAGAGACCCTAAATAGGGAGACTGGTCTAAGCTTGCTAAATCGATCTGGCAACGTATGTTTTGAGCTTGGCAACACTGATAAGTTTTGCTGGGCGTAAAGGCAAATGCTCGTTTGGATACGTCAAACTCGTGTCTGTTTGGGTACGTCAAATTCACAATAACAGTTCGAGTTATTATTCCATAACAAAAAATGTTATTCCCAAGTTGTTTTCGCTTTCAATCAATATCAGACCAATAACAAATTTTGTTATGATAACATAAACTGTTATTAAACTCTTATGCAAAAATGGATTTTTCAAGAATATTCCATAACACTTTTTGTTATTTTAACAGTATTTGTTATTGAAATGGCATGAATTTTGTTATTACCGTCTGCCCGGGAAACTTCAAAAAATATTTGCAACGGACTTATTGCATTTTTGAACTTGTTTTTTTTCTTAACCCAGTTTTTTTCGAGTTTTTAAAATAAAATTTGATTTTTGAGATTTTAGATTGGAGATTTTCTTGTGTATTTTTATTTTTTATTTTTCCCGTCGATTTTTTTAAATCAATTTGCCTTCTTTTATTTGAACTGTATTGGTCTTTTTTTTATTTTGGTTTTTTTTT
>NC_068939.1:77843574-77884418 GCF_016801865.2 Culex pipiens pallens | reverse complement strand
TTTTCAACATTTTTATTTTTAAAACCGCAGTCTCTTCACAAGGATTGAACATAGGACAATGGTTAATATGGAGACTAGGGTGGCTCGACATGATCGATTTTACAGAACAGGAATTTTCCGGTTCAATTTGGGCTCCCAAACAACCCCCCAAAATTTGGAAGCGATTGGATTTGACCCGGCTTTCCGCAAAGCGATTCAAATTTGTATGGAAATTTGTATGGGAAAACCCTCTTTTTACATTTTGATTTTTATAATTTTCATTTTTCACTCAATTTAAAAACTAACACCGTAGAAGTATAGTCCTGAATGTCCTCTAAAACTTTCCCGAAGAAAGTATGGTCCTATCTTGCTTCTGGAAAAAGATACAGAGTTTTTAAAAGAGGCATTTCAAAATAAGTGTCCCGCCCGTGTGGATCAATCGGACCGCGCACTGGACTCACAATCCAGAGGTCGCCGGTTCGAATCCCGCGGCGGGCGCTCTAAAATTCTTTGTGTAAATATGGGTATTCGGCGCCGTCGCTCCGTGCCATACTTTCGTACACTTAGGAGCCCAGGGCGGCGAAGTCCTTGTAGATAAAAAGGAAGACACTAGTGGTTGGTACTAGCAATGGTGGCCGACAGCTATAAAGTCAACTTCGTTTTTTTTTTCATTTCAAAATAAGTGCTGAAAATTATATTTCTTGCCAACACTGCCAGTACTTCGGTAGATATTTCGAAATCTTATTTTTCAACGTAATAAGGAAGCAACCTAGCAAAATGGTGTCTTAGGAAAAGTTGTTGTATATGAATGTGGCTTTTATTTAAAATTATTGACATGCAGGGTGACACACCTACAGGGTGTCAACCAAGCCCTAACTTCTACTGGTGACCTTTTAAAGCGTTGGTGTCTTAGGAAAAGTTGTTAAGCTACTTATTCCGAGAAATTTTGACATTGTTGGAAGACAGGGTGGCACATCTACAGGGTGTCAACCCATTTGTAGCTTCTATTTAAGACCTTTTTGATCACTGTAAAGTGGGCGAAAAAGAGTACAAATCGCAAATTAGGCCTGCCACGCAAAAGGAGGCTGAACAAAAATTCATCAAAAGTCAGTTTTTCACATAAAATTTCCTGGGGAATCGATTGCGCATGATTAAAAACAGTTTCCGATCTTGCAAATTTAATTTTACATAAAAAATGAGGGTCAAAAATTTTAAGTACAAGATTTTTTCTACAAAAATCACTATTTAAAAAAAAATCATAACTCGTCGGAAAAATTTTCAAACTCCAAACTTCTGAATGGCTTAAAAAATGAGCAACTTGGCCGAAGCCACCAAATCAATAAAAAAAATCTTGAAAAGATACAGATTTTTATTAATATTTACGTAACATTTTTGTATGAACAGCTGCCAAAATTGTATGGGTGAACACAAAATGGCTTCTTTGGTGATAGGGAAGGCCTCCACAAAGTTTGAGCCAAATAAAAAAAAATGGTCGAAATCGGCCGATTTTATAGAGATTGCTCCAATGTCCTGAACATTTTTACAGAATAAATTCCATTATTCAGCTTCCTTTCATTTTAAAGAGCAATTTACAGAAAAAATACAACTGACCGGTGAGTTGCCAAACTATCATCTTAACTTTTTTACCGTGTTTTTAATCATGTGCAATCGATTCCCCAGGAAATTTTATGTGAAAAACTGACTTTTTACGAATTTTTGTTCAGCCTCCTTTTGCGTGGCAGGCCTAATTTGCGATTTGTACCCTTTTTCGCCCACTTTACAGTGATCAAAAAGGTCTTAAATAGAAGCTAGAAATGGGTTGACACCCTGTAGATGTGCCACCCTGTCTTCCAACCATGTCAAAATTTCTTGGAATAAGTAGCTTAACAACTTTTCCTAAGACACCAACGCTTTAAAAGGTCACCAGTAGAAGTTAGGGCTTGGTTGACACCCTGTAGGTGTGTCACCCTGCATGTCAATAATTTTAAATAAAAGCCACATTCATATACAACAACTTTTCCTAAGACACCATTTTGCTAGGTTGCTTCCTTATTACGTTGAAAAATAAGATTTCGAAATATCTACCGAAGTACTGGCAGTGTTGGCAAGAAATATAATTTTCAGCACTTATTTTGAAATGCCTCTTTTAAAAACTCTGTATCTTTTTCCAGAAGCAAGATAGGACCATACTTTCTTCGGGAAAGTTTTAGAGGACATTCAGGACTATACTTCTACGGTGTTAGTTTTTAAATTGAGTGAAAAATGAAAATTATAAAAATCAAAATGTAAAAAAGAGGGTTTTCCCATACAAATTTCCATACAAATTTGAATCGCTTTGCGGAAAGCCGGGTCAAATCCAATCGCTCCCAAATTTTGGGGGGTTGTTTGGGGGCCCAAATGGGACCGGAAAATGCCTGTTCTGATTGAATTAGTCCATTTTGAAATTTTCCCATACAACTTCAAGCCACCCTAATGGAGACTTTTATGTAAAATTGTCTGGAGAATCGATTCCCACTATCGGTTTTTGAAAATTTTGACGTTTAGACCACTTTTCCAAAAAACAGTTTTAGTAGATGATTTTTGTATCTTTTTTAGAAGAGACATACCATCCCGCATTTTTCGTGAGTCTTTCTGTAACATCTTAAGCTGTTTCCTCAAAAATTTGAACAAAAAAAATCGTCACATCACCTTAAAATTTAACTTTTAAACGTAACAATTAAAAAATCTCATAAGAGTGGCTTGTGTTTTTCTTTCAGTGTTTTTTTTTTCAAAAAGCCCGTCCAATTTCCTACAAGTTTGTCTTTGACCTTTTTTTGATACGATGCAACGGCTTTGACATACAGTAATTTTTAAATTACAAAATACAAAAATATTTAAATAACTTACGCCCTTTTCAAATGTAATTCTGAGTACAATTGGCTCCATATACACAAAAATGGCTTATATAGGCCTAGGATAACATGTCTACCAAGTTTCATTGAAATCGGGTCGGGAGGGTCGGGTACATAAGTATCAGCAAAATTCCTGATTTGAGCTGGAATTGCTCCATAATATAATAAGTTTAATGCTTTTAAATTTAAAACCATGCATCCCACCTTGAAACCACCCTCACACTTTCCACCTCGATGACGACGATACCACTCAAATACCCGGAAAAGCCAATCGGGACCGGGTACCAGCCAGCCAACCAGCCAGCAGCAGCCGTTCCCGGTTTAATAGGCCGCCATCACCACACCGCGCGGCCCCGGCCTGGGATAGAGATTAGACGGATTTCGAATCCTCTAAAATGGCTTATTGTCAGGAACAATATCGAATATCATCTCCTCTCTTTTTGAAGCCACCGGCCTCCAAAATGACACGCCAAACTGGGTTTCGAGGGGGTTAGGGTGGTCATAATGGCGGAATGACTAATCCATTTTCCCTCCTGTGGGGTTTGAGGTTAGGGGTTTGGGGCGGGGATTGGTTTTCATTCATCGTTTATGCTGTTTTGCTGATCTTTCTTGTTGTTTTTTTTTCCAGTGATTGGGAGGAATTCTAGCCGATTGAAAAGCGGTTTTGTTTCCCGGGAAAATTGATTTTCAATTAAAACCGGAACTTGTTTTTGAAATTGGTACTTCCCGAACGGAAAAACGATACCGATAGCCGAGGTTTACCACAAACGAACCGTATTTGGACAAGACCACCAGAGTGATTGAATTGAATGTGGTGCTTTAGTTCAGTGCACGGATGGAATTCCAGCAATTATATTGATTTTATTTAGATGCGTATCATAACACCGTTAGACAATATTTGCCAACATGAATCCGTAAAACTTGCAGCTTGCAGCATAATTATCAGTTTACCTGTTTATTGTTGACTTGATCAGACTAAAGGCACAAACATGTAAACAAAAACAATTTAAACAAAATTGCTTCTAATTGCTACGGCTAAACCAGCTACGAAAAGTGCATCGGTTGAACTCAAGGACTTAAATTTAATGGTTGAGACCATTTAATTTTGTGTGTAGAAGTGAATTCGTAAAATGTCCCGTTTAAAGCTTCTAACCTACGTTTCAGAATCCTGACTAACGCCACACGTCCAAGAACATACCAGGTCGGTGCAAGACGTCAGCAGCTCATCAAATAGTAAACAATAACTAATTCACCACACCATCGTCATTAGCCGAGGCACTGTAATGGTCCAGGGCGGAGATTAGCTCTGTATTTAGCTTCTGAAATTGTACAACAAGACCATCTTCTCTATGAGATGAGCTAAATGGCATAAACGACAGCTTAAGCTGATAACCGACACACACGACGGCAGACAGGTCACAGACGCGAACCGTTCATTGGATTCAATTAGAGGCTGCGAATTAGGGAGAGCGACTAATTGCGGCTTTGCTAAACGCATTTTGCTAATTCAACTCGTTGATTGGGGGTTGAAGCAATCATTAATTTGATCAATTCTATGGAAATTGTCGACTTGCTTAAATTTACCGAAAATAAAAGATCTGTTTAAAATACATTTCATATTTTTTCTTTTAAATTCGAATATTAATATTTGCGATTTAATTAACAAAAGCTAGAACAGGCATTGTAATCAATAACAAACACGTTTTGTTTGGCTGACCATTCTGTAAACGGGATTTTTACGGTTTTCGATTGAAATCGAATTTTAGGGATCTGTGAAAATGAAGAGATGTGGGATTGAAAGCGGCCTAAAATGCCGTGTTTATTTCAGTTTGGTTCCAAAATTAAGCCTAATTTGTGATATTATTGTTTACAACGCTAAGGCTATTTTTTCTGAGTACAATGACCCTTCCCGGGCAGACGGTAATAACAAAATCCATACCATTTCAATAACAAATACTGTTAAAATAACAGAAAATGTTATGGAATATTCTTGAAAAATCCATTTTTGCATAAGAGTTTAATAACAGTTTATGTTATCATAACAAAATTTGTTATTGGTCTGATATTGGTTGAAAGCCAAAACAACTTTGGAATAACATTTTTTGTTATGGAAAAATAACTCCAACTGTTATTAGGATGATCGGATTAGTTGTTAAAATAACAAAAAAATAATAACAAAGATTTGTTCGAAAAATAACTAAAAATGTTATTAGTCTGTTATTACAATAACAATCCAATAACAAAAAAAAAATCATAACGACGAATAACAAATCCTGTTATAAATAACATTAAATGTTATTGGCTTAGTATTTTCAAATATCACAAAATGTTATTCCTACGTTATTAACGTATCGACCGCAAAGGATTTAAAATGGATTTTCAAATCAATTTTGAAGGTCCTACTTGACAGCTCGGGACCAGGGGACCATAGTTGATCCATCAAAAAAATGTCGTCTTATCAATTAATTTTTCTGCATTAAAATTAAAAAAATGATCAGAAATTGGTTTCAATCGTGTTTTTTCACACGGCTACGTCACGACTGTCATCCACATATAAAGCGAGTGAAGTCAAAATCGAACCAAGATCGAACCAAGTTTTTGGCGCGTGGCTTTTGAAAATGTCGTATGCGCATCGGACATGAACTACAAAAATAAAAAAAACTTTTTTTAATTTTGTTATCTTTTTTACATTTAATCTCAGGGGACAACTAGGGGAACAGCATTTAATTCCGTCAAGCACATAATGTTGGCATACCAGCACTGTGGTGTTCAGTGACAGCTAGTTTAAAGCATTTTCGACTGAAATTTAGTAAGTATTCTAAAAGCGCAATTCATTTTAAACCAACGGTCAGGAAAAATCAAACTAATTTCATTTTATTTTAAGGAAACTGAAGCTATTCAGTTTTTTAGCTAAGTTGTGTGTTGTGTTGTATTGTATTACTTGAATCGTCAAGTAGAACTTTTTTTTATTGATCTAATAATTGTAAAATGTGGAAAAATGTACGTAATAATTGTAATTATCTCGCAAATATATGCAAAAGATAGTAAAAACTTAGAAAAAAATAATTTGGGAACAACATTTATAAATTTATTTCATACGACCTTTTCAAAAACCACACGTAAACAATAGTGACAGCGCCTCTGGCGGGGACTTCAGGAAACTGCATGCGTGTCAGATCCCTGGTTTTTCACCGTTGTACATACAAATTGACATAGGGCTTTAGTACCCTATTTGGCCAAAAATTTACTTGTGACAAGATAGCACGATTACAACAAATTACTGAATTCTAAAATAAGTTTTGCTATAAAAGATTTGAAATTTGGGTGCTTGAACAAACTCAATTCAAAATTAGACCTAAAATACTAAAATGATTCATTTTACCGTAAAGTTCTTTTGGACCAGATGCGAAGTTTAGCACCATGTTTTTTTGTGGATGTGGTTTTTTTCATAACCTTAACATTTTTGAAAACCCTTTGGAATGCATTTTATCACAAATTTTCTTCATGAATTTTTTAAATAAGTATAAATTTCAAATTCTAAATTGAATGTTCTCTTTTTAATGTTCCGATAACTTGATAATTAAGCATTTTTTTCGATTAAATTTTAAATATTTTCAAATTAAAAATTATATATTTTATTCACTTTCACCACTAAATTCTAGATTGTGGCATGCTTTGAGATTTTTTTTAAATTGTAACCCATATTATGCTTTATGCGTTCATTTTGTTTGAAATATGAACTAAATTTAGAGTTTTTAAGTTATCGGATACTGCAAACCGGCATTGATAGGATTTTTCTCAATTATTCATACGATAAGACTTGTCTCAAGATTTATATTTTTAAAGTATATACTGAAGTAGGCCACACAATGTCCATCAAGTTATTTTTTCAAAAAAGTTTTTTTTTATTTCCCTATTAAATTTGAAGTAAAAAATGTTATTTTTTAACCTGGGTGACTTCACAGTCAATGCGTTGCTTGCAAATTTCAGCCTTAAGGTTTGCAAATTAAATTGATTACGTCAAATCGATCATTATTAAGATTACTTTAAATTTTTAATTTGAAAAAAATCGTAATTTAAGGTAAGTTTGTCAACATTTGATAAAATATATATATAAATTTGATGATGATGATTTGAGTAAATACATAATTCCTAGTTTCATCAAAATTGCAGTCGACGCTCCGAATGTCAATATTTAAGGGACCATCGAAGAAGAGAATCATAAGTTCACAGAACGATACAAAATGAAGACTCGATTGAAAATATGTTTTACCACAGACAACAGACGTAGCAGCTAGAACAAAATAATTTGAAAATCTTGTGTAAAACCATGGCGGGTGATACACTAACGCCATCTCGTAGTCTATTGCCACTTGCAAGAATAAGCCTGAATGTAGACTGCAGTGCACCACAGTTTTCGCAGGAGCCGTATTCTGATTCTCACCAACTTGATTTTGATGATGCTAAGTTTTTTGAAAATAAATTTAATTTTATGCTCTGAAATTAACTAACACTTATCTGAAGCGATACTCAAAATAATTACTTTCGACATTTCAAAACTATTTTTGATCTACACATCAATTTTCTCGACGAAAAGAGGCATGAAACTTTTGATGAGAATGAGAATACGGCCAACCACGTGCTTTTCAATGTTGTTGTTTACACTTGAGAGCAGGGCGGGAGAGTTGTCAAATCTCCTCTGCGACGACAGCGCCACAAATGGCTTGCCATTCTCAATAAAACCACAGAGAACAGATGTACATCTGGGCTCTAACTTGTGTGTAAACACTGTTGCAAAAAAATGCATTGCATACAATCTTGCATTAAAGAAATCAGAAAGTGCAGGATACGTTTGGCAGCGCCACCGTCGCGGCTGAGAATACTTGACTTAACAATGAAAAAGGCTCAATAATTTCGAAAGACAATAAATGTTAACTTCGTTTAAATGTAAAATTCACTTCTGTATAATTCCAGTTGACTAAAAATAATGCAAAAAAGCATTAACATTAACGAAAACATATCAGAAAATTCATTTGAAAATTATTGTTCAAGCGACATCTTAAAGTACACATGTTATGTCCGATTTCGATTTGTTTACCTTCTTTGGCGCGTAGAATGGCAACCCTCTGATGAAGGATAGTCAGACATTGGTTTGATGTCGTTCGTACGGAATGTTTTATGCAGTGATTAGATGGTCCAACGTGCTGCTACTGTAGGCAATCATGATTTTGGAAGTGGCGCTATCCAGGCGGATGGTGCACACCCTACACCCAAAACTGGCAGCGCTAGTCCGAGAGAATGATTGTTTCGAGTCGAGAGAATAGTGGTACCATTCACGGACGCAGAGAACACAGCTCGAGATGGGCAATAGAACTATTCTCTCGAGGTTCATTTGCAAAAAAAGTTCATCCGTCAAACAAAAAACCAAAAGTGTCGACAACGGGATTCGAACCAGAGACCTTTGACAAACCAATCCAATGACTTAGCTGCCTCGGCCACCACAGCTTGGTGACCAAGGAGAAGTCAGAAGTCGATGTATGACACTTGTTGGAGATTTATTGATTCAACTAACGAATGAACTCATTTGTTATGATGGTGTGAGTTGGTACCATTATTCTATCGATTTTGGCACTGAGCCCTCAATAAATTTTGAGAGAACGATTATCTCGACTCTGAATTTTGGGTGTAGCTCTTTTCAACGTATTTTGGTTTGAATTTTTACACACATTTTTCAATGCTGTTTGTTCAATGATATACATCTGTTCTCTGTGATAAAACCGTTGCATGTTTTTACACAAGGTGGTGATCGAGCCAAAACGTCTGTTGTCTGTGGTTTTACGAAGTAACTTGCTATGGGAGAGAATTATGGCAACGTCCAGCAAACTAAAACAAAACATCCAAACAGCCTTCAATGCTTCGATTCGCAAAGAAAAAAAAGCAATGAAAAAATAACTGATATTCATAGCAAAAAGAATCCAAGGGACCTTCGACCCTTGAGCTTTCATAAAACTTTAGATTTTTGTAGCCTCCAGAACCAATTTTTAAGTATAATTAAAAAAAAAAATGTAAACCTAATAAGAAACTTGTTCTACTGAAAATGCCTAAATCTGAAGAAGTTATTTAAATTCTGTTTTAATATGTATGTATGTATGTATGTATGATCCCCATACCCGCAGGCAACTTGGTCCCGAAACACATGTGAGCGCTAGGTGAACAATTCGATCATCTTTTACTCCGTAATCTGTACACCCACGTGCATAAGTTTTTTTTTGCACGAATTTTAATGCTACAAATACCGGCGCATAGATCAAAATGGTTTCCCTCTTCCCTCCCCAAGCGCCGGAAATTTGTAGCGGGTGTAGGGACACTTCGCATAGACGCCCTTGCTCCCATCACGTCACTGAGGGTATGGAGCGACGAGAAATTAATAAGCATGCCCCCTTAGCCGAACCTTCATTAGAGAAGCAGGCAATCCACAACTCACAGCGAACGACCAAGGGGACACCCTACCGCGTATATAGTTAAATTGGCGTGGTTTGTCTTTATTGGTCTGAATGAATGATAGTGTAAGTGAAAGAGTATTTTGATAATTATATAGGAAAGATCTCACCAAATAAGAAAAACTTCAGGGGTTGGTCCATTCCGAACGATTCGCCACGCGTCTTCCAGCTTCCAGCATAGAAACAGATCTCGCCTGATCGGATACTGCTGGGGTGTTGACGTGCTGCTGCAAGCCTTGATGAATTTCTTTAGCAATTCGTCCTTGGTCCAAATCCAACAGTCGCTGGTATTGATGAGCGCTCGCAGTTTCCGGCACCTTCTGGGGTAGCAATCGCCCCGACGAATCGCGGGAACCGTATTTTCAATGGCACTGTTACTGGTATCGATAGTCATCCCGTAATTTGCCTTCGAATTTCACTACATCACTTTTTTCAAATTCCAGATTTTTTTCACAAAATGACAGCGAGAAAAAATTAAAACGTCCAAACCCGCGCACAGTTTGCTTCGATAATTTAAATTCTGTTTTAATAATACTTAAAACTAACAAAAATCTTCAAACTGTCAATGTCACCTCGCTTAACGGTAATTGAAATTTGACTTTGTTGTGTATTTATATAAAGATTATTTTTAGTACACTCACAGCAAAGCAACATCATCTTGGAGAGAAAAAAATAAAGAACTGAGACTTCTTCGAAATCGGCCCTATCTTTATTTTTTTGTATTTTTTTACTTGGCTTAAATTTTGTGGGGGCCTTTCCTGTGACCAATGATGACATTTTGTGTCATTGGTTCACCCATACAAGTCTCCATACAATTTTGACAGCTGTTCATATAAATTGTACGTAAAATTCGAAAATCTTTGCAGGAATTTCTGATCGATTTGGTGTCTTCGACAAAATTGTAGATGTTGATGAGGAGTTGATTGATATAATATAGGTACAAAAACAAACTAAAATTGCTGCGAATCATTTTGAATCAAAGCAAAGATAGTTGCAAAGTGACTATGAAAATAAAAAAAAACACTAAATTTAGTGTTAATGACTTATTCAAAGAATAATGTAGCTTATCTCGTCTAAGCATAAATTGTTTGAACCAAATCTAAAATTCTTTTTAAACTATTGCAATTAAAAAAGTTTAGTTACCTTAAAATGGGTTATTTTGGAGAGGTTTTTCTCAAAGTGCTCGAAGAAATTACCTGAAATAGAAAAAAATTGTATTTCATTAGCCTGGATTTCATTTTTTTTAATCAATATTTTATTCATTTTATTATTTAAATCAGACACACATAACACGATTACCTCCTACAATGTTTGTTAATCCGAGACGCGTTTATTATTATTTCTTCTCGATTCAATTGAGCTGCACTCGAAGTCAAATAATACGTGCTAGCAGATAATGCCTGTCTCATCCTACTGGCTGGAGCCCCCCTCGGCCAGTCATAATCCTGCTCGTTCCAATTGCTACTGGATTTGTGTGCAATTGATTGCGGAATTAATCTGCTTAATTGGAAAACGAGGTTCGAGCACTGCTATTGCATTTCTCGGGAAGCGTTCACTTGAAATTTCAACCTTTGGCCGGATGATTAAGCTGTTGCTTTCGCCCTTTTTTAAAAGATTGATTTTCCTCCGGGAGGGATGATTTCGAATTCCTGGTTCCCGGATTCTTGTCCGACAACATTCCTTACACCTCGATTAGACCGTCATCTTTCACGCCGACAATCTGGGTCGAATCCGTTGCTTTCGCGATGTTTAACAGAAAAAAAACCACCACCACCACCATGATCAATTCGTTCCCATTGCCGTCGGAAAGCCAAACGATTTATATATTTTCCGAGAAAATTAATAAAGGTTTCCACCTGAATGCTGCCGGGTGATTCTTTTTCCGCAATTTTAGCTGCCTCCGGGTGGTGGACTTTGGCGGGGTTTGGGAGGAAAAAGGTAAATTCCAAGAATGATAAATGTGGAACTTGGTTTTTGGGTGGGGGAAGGAGGGTTGGAAACAGAGGGACACACAAAAAATCCGGGGAAATTGAAAAGGGATCGGAAAATCTAATGTTCCGGTGAGGGAAAAAATGGAGCACCCCGGATGGCATTCCTGGACTGCGCGTGGTACGAGCGCCAAGGTGTCATGTATGAGCATGGCCGTAAAACATCCGGGCCGAAAATCGAGGTGGCCTGCGGTGTTGATAGGGAACATTTTTTAGTCTCGATTTTTTGGGTGGGAGGTGGAGAACATGATTTCACATCATGTCGCATACCTCTTGGAGAGGCTAAAGAGATTACAGATACAGTAATGGTTAACATTTACATATTTTTTAAGATAACTTTCAATTTTATTGAACAAATTTTGAAGCTTTTAATATTATCTTCAGTACATATGGTTAAGGAATCTGGAAATGTTTTTTAAACAATTTTAAACAATTGAGAAATTGAATAAATTTAATGCAGTTTTTCAAAATGTTGCTCAAAATCCTCAACTTCAAGCTAAATTTGCAACATTTCCATAGAAGCCACTTCCATTTGTCTATGTCACTCCATCCATCTGATTTATGATCGCTTATTAATTAAACGATTTCGTCGAGTGACCGGAAACAAATGGCCTCCATTGACTGCCTGCTTGCTGGCCAGCCTGGCCGGAGTGTGAAACTAACAGGTAACATTTTCCCTGGAGAAGGTGAACCCCGCAAGCTGCCCCACGGATGCTCTCTAATCCTTGGTCATTATTTATGATTCAGGTGCCCCGCACTACTCGCCGGCGATGGAAAATAGATTTTTCCCGTCGTCAATTTTTCAGCTCAACTTGGCTTTTTCGGGCTTTATGTTCTTCATCTATCTAACGCGAGCACGTCTTTTCAGAGGATAGATTGAGCAGTTCGAAAGGGCTATGACCCGCTTTGTCCTGGGGAAATTTATGTACTCTCTTTATTTTTTATAAGGATGAAGAGTGGCGCAAGCAAAATGATGAATTGATTTCGCTGGAATCTAAAAATTGATATTTTATCATGCTGTTTCCACGAGCGAGCTCAGCACGCTATCAAGTGATGTTGAAATTTTCCAGAGCTCGAAAGAGAAAAAAAAGGTCAAAATGGCAAACCTCCCGGGACCGAGACTGGGCTCGTGCATTATCTAGTGTACAAGCCACGTTAAATAAAGCTCAATTTCAAACCCTTTCCCGCCTTTTGCCAGGGGTTTTGCACATGACCGAGTTCTTTTGGTCGAAGCCAATCCAACCGAAAGGACTAGCTGCTATCGTCTCCCCCCTCGCGCGAAATGTGAGATTTTCCGCTCACCGGAAACGGGGTGAGTTATGGCCGGGACGACCGGTGCTGGTGGTGGATTGTTCGGTTGTATTGCGGGAATGTTACCAGTTGGAAAAATCTCAGGACTCCCCACCTTGGCGGTGGTTATTATTCATGTTGAAAGCTAAAGTTTGCCTTTGTTGGTCGTTTATGTTGGGAAAATGTTAGGATCTTGTTGGAAATGTGATGATCTTGTTTATATCTGGAAAAATTCTCAACATTTATAATGTTTTTGCTCTATTGTTCTTACCAAAATCAAGCAAAAAAATTACATTTTTTTAATTAGGAACTCTTTTCCTAAAGGTGTTCGAAGGTGTTCGATGAAAGTTCAATAAAATCACAATTTCAAGGGGGTATTTCAATGCAAATCTATTATTTGGCGTCTTTTATTTGGTTTTGAGTTTGACATCTGAAATCAGCCATGGCCACTAAGCACTTTCACAACTAAATATTCACTCAGTTTTTGACTGTTTATTTCACTTCAGTATCTCAAAATAATGTTAATTTGAGGAACAAAAAAACTAAGGGAGTCGAATATAGGACAACGAAAAAACCATCTTTTCGAAAGGTGGACGCTTGACACCTGATAACTTATTTGAGTGCATTTGAGCTTGTTTTAATCAACTTAAATGCATAATAGTTCAATCTGGAATATAAATATAACTGTTTTATGTTAAAAGTACCAAAGTTTCTGAAATCGTAAGAATTTATAATAATTCAAAACTATTGTATTGTATTTTTTTTTATCAGCAAGTATACACAAATTTATTGTTTTGTTACTTTTTCTAGTTTTAAACATCAAATTCGAGTTCTGCGACCTCATTTTAGTTATATTTGAATAGTTGACTGCATATTAATTAATAAAATGCATTTTTTTAAAATATCGTCACCGCCATATTGGCCGCCATCTTGGATTTAAAGATTCTAAACCACTTTAAAGTAGTTAAGGGGTCACACTTAAGCTCTACAATCAAAAATAAGACAACGAAAAATTAAACATCCACTGACATGATCAGGACAGCCTGCTTGTTTACAAATCCACATTGGCCCATTTACATTTCCAGAGTTTTTTTTAAAAGGTCCTATAAACATATGAAAGACAATAGTTTATAGGTCCTTTTCAAAAAAAAAAAAAACTCTGGATATTTTGCTTGATTTTTCCAATGAAAAGTCTAATCCTCTTTTGGTTTGTTACATCTAATCTTAGACCCACACCATGCATAAACACATCAAATATAGGATAAGTTTGATGTAAGAAAAATAGTTTTCCTATAGTGAATCCGGGTCCATAATCCGATTTTGGGTCCAAAAAAAGCAAAAAAAAACTCCTTATTTTCAAATGGCTATTTTCTGCATAAAAGCAATTAACACTCCTCCGTCCAAGGCATCCCATACTTACACGAACGACCAAGGCGGAAAAAAAGTTGGAACGCTAACTTCAACTCGCTGGTTCTCAGCCAAAACTCAACCAATCTGGATGATTCCTTTTTCCAGAGATTTGTACGGATCTCCAGATGAGCCTAGAACTTTGCAGATCTCGATTTGATCAATCCTCTAATTACTACGACTAAATTAGTCGGAGCAACTTTTTTTCCGCGTGTATTTCCGAAAAGCGACTCAAGCGGGAACATTTTTGCTACGCTGCAAAAATACAATAACTTTGCTAAAATGTTAGCAAAACCCATAAAATTATATATAAAAATTTCCGTTATGATCTCAGGATTATGATGAGCTTCTCAAATTTCCATTATTTTCTCAAAAAAAAATCACAAAACTACGTAAAACTACAGAAAAAATAAAAATGCCTCATTTTATGACAAGAACTTTATGGTAAAATCATTGATTTCATTGATTTTTTTATGAAAATGTTTCAAGTGATCTAAATTATATGTTTCAGAATCATTCTGGGTGTGTTTCTTCCTGAATACTACAAAATTTTACCAAAACTACGTAAAATACAGAAAATTTTATACTTTCCTTTAGAACTTTATTTGCTGCATGGTAAAGTCATTGATTTATTTCATGAAAATTTTTCAAATGATCTAAATTATAAATTTCAGAATCATTCTGAGTGTGATTTATACTGAATACTACAAAATTTTACCAAAACTACGTAAAATACAGAAAATTTTATGCTTTCCTTTAGAACTTTATTTGCTGCATGGTAAAGTCATTGATTTATTTCATGAAAATTTTTCAAATGATCTAAATTATAAGTTTCCGAATCATTCTGAGTGTGTTTCCTCCTGAATACTACAAAATTTTACCAAAACTACGTAAAATACAGAAAATTTTATACTTTCCTTTAGAACTTTATTTGCTTCATGGTAAAATCATTGATTTATTTTATGAAAATGTTTCAAATGATCTAAATTATAAGTTTCCGAATCATTCTGAGTGTGTTTCTTCCTGAATACTACAAAATTTTATCAAAACTACGTAAAATACAGAAAATTTTATGCTTTCCTTTAGAACTTTATTTGCTTCATGGTAAAATCATTGATTTATTTTATGAAAATGTTTCAAATGATCTAAATTATAAGTTTCCGAATCATTCTGAGTGTGTTTCTTCCTGAATACTACAAAATTTTACCAAAACTACGTAAAATACAGAAAATTTTATACTTTCCTTTAGAACTTTATTTGCTTCATGGTAAAATCATTGATTTATTTTATGAAAATGTTTCAAATGATCTAAATTATAAGTTTCCGAATCATTCTGAGTGTGTTTTCATCCTGAATATTACAAAATTTTACCAAAACTACGTAAAATACAGAAAATTTGATACTTTCCTTAAGAACTTTATTTGCTGCATGGTAAAGTCATTGATTTATTTCATGAAAAATTTTCAAATGATCTAAATTATAAATTTCAGAATCATTCTGAGTGTGATTCTTCCTGAATACTACAAAATTTTACCAAAACTACGTAAAATACAGAAAATTTGATACTTTCCTTTAGAACTTTATTTGCTTCATGGCAAAATCATTGATTTATTTTATGATTTTTTTTTAAAATGATCTAAATTATAAGTTTTCGAATCATTCTGAGTGTGTTTCTTCCTGAATACTACAAAATTTTACCATAACTACGTAAAATACAGAAAATGTTATGCTTTCCTTTAGAACTTTATTTGCTTCATGGTAAAATCATTGATTTATTTCATGATTTTTTTTCAAATGATCTAAATTATAAATTTCAGAATCATTCTGAGTGTGATTCTTCCTGAATACTACAAAAATTTACCAAAACTACGTAAATACAGAAAATTTTATACTTTCCTTTAGAACTTTATTTGCTTCATGGTAAAGTCATTGATTTATTTTATGAAATTTTTTAAAATGATCTAAATTATAAGTTTCCGAATCATTCTGAGTGTGTTTCTTCCTGAATACTACAAAATTTTACCAAAACTACGTAAAATACAGAAAATTTTATGCTTTCCTTTAGAACTTTATTTGCTTCATGGTAAAATCATTGATTTATTTCATGATTTTTTTTCAAATGATCTAAATTATAAATTTCAGAATCATTCTGAGTGTGATTCTTCCTGAATACTACAAAATTTTACCAAAACTACGTAAAATACAGAAAATTTTATACTTTCCTTTAGAACTTTATTTGCTTCATGGAAAAATAATGGATTTATTTCATGATGTTTTTTCAAATGATCTAAATTATAAGTTTCAGAACCATTCTCAGTGCGTTTCTTCCTAAATACTAAAAATAAATTACCAAAACTACGTAAAATACAGAAAATTTTATAATTTTTATAATTTTATGTTGGTATTAGAATGTAGAGCATTGTTTTGGAAGCTTATTGTATAGGAGCAGTTCTCTACAGAATCGGTATTTTTTCTTTAATTTTATTTTTTGTATTTTTTAATCCGGCTGAAACTATTTTGGTGTCTTCGGTATGCCCAAAGAAGCCATTTTGCATCATTAGTTCGTTCATTTAATTTTCCATACAAATTTGGCAGCTGTTCATACAAAAATGATATGTGAAAATTCAAAATCTGTATCTTTTGAAGGAATTTTTTGATCGATTTGGTGTCTTCGGCAAAGTTGTAGGTATGGATAAGGACTACACTGAAAAAAAATTATACACGGTAAAAAAAATTGGTGATTTTTAATTTCACTTTTTGTTACTAAAACTTGATTTGCAAAAAAACACTATTTTTAATTTTTTTATTTTCTGATATGTTTTAGAGGACATCAAATGCCAACTTTTCATAAATTTCCAGAATGGGCAAAAAATCTTTGACCGAGTTATGATGTTTTGAATCAATACTGATTTTTTCAAACAATCTAAATATTGTTCGCAAAAAATTTTCAACTTCATTTTTCGATGTAATATCGAATTTGCAATCAAAAAGAGCTTCAGTGATTTTTTTTTATAAAGTGCACCGTTTTCAAGTCAAGCCATTTTTAGGTAACTTTTTTGAAAAAAGTCGCAGTTATTCATTTTTAAAATTAGTGCCCATGTTTGCCCACCTTTGAAAAAAATATTTTTGAAAAGCTGAAAGCTGAAAAGCTGAAAATATTTTTAAAAGGGTCAAACATTCAATATTACGCCCTTTTGAAATATTAGTCTTAATTTTAAATTTTTGAAAGTATTTTTTTTCGAAAAGATCGGAAAATTTCACAAATGTTTCATATTTCAACATTGTAAATCGGACCATTAGTTGCTGAGATATCGACATTAGAAAATGGTGGGTTGTTTGGGTGAGACTTAGAAAACATCAATTTTCCTGTGTTTTAACTTTTGAATGGCAATATCTCAACAACTAAGGGTCGTATCAACAAAGTTCAAAAAGCAAAATACACTAAAACCCCCGTTTACGCGCAGGCGTTACGCTTTTTGTTTGGTTGATTTCTCGAAAACAGTGTAATGTTTTTACATTCTTTTGAAAACAATTTGTAGATCTGCACAAGACCTATAAATCGCTTTAAAAAGATTGCAAAAATATTGCGTCGTTCCAGAGAAATCAACGAAATACAACGCGTAACGCCTGAGCGTAAATCGGGGTTTTAGTGTATACAAAATTTTCTCAGCTGTTCAAAAATATTTTTTTCAAAAGTGGGCAAACATGGGCACTAATTTTAAAAAATGAACAAATTTCAAAAGAGTTACCTTAAAATGGCTATAACTTGTAAACGGTGCACTTTATAACAAAATCACTAAAATAATTTTTGATTGCAAATTCGATTTTACATCGATAAATAAAGTTGGAAAATTTTTGCGACGAATATCTCGATTTTTTGAAAAAAATCTGTATTGAAGTTTATTTTGTAATTTTTTTAATATTACTTTTCGGATGAAAAAATAAACAGAAAGTTTTGAAAACTTATAATTTAGAGTATTTGAAACATTTTCATAAAATTAATCAATGATTTTACCATGAAACAAATAAAGTTCTAAAGGAAAGCATAAAATTTTCTGTATTTTACGTAGTTTTGGTAAAATTTTGTAGTATTCAGGAAGAAACACACTCAGAATGATTCGGAAACTTATAATTTAGATCATTTGAAACATTTTCATAAAATAAATCAATGATTTTACCATGAAGCAAATAAAGTTCTAAAGGAAAGTATAAAATTTTCTGTATTTTACGTAGTTTTGGTAAAATTTTGTAGTATTCAGGAAGAAACACACTCAGAATGATTCGGAAACTTATAATTTAGATCATTTGAAACATTTTCATAAAATAAATCAATGATTTTACCATGAAGCAAATAAAGTTCTAAAGGAAAGTATCAAATTTTCTGTATTTTACGTAGTTTTGGTAAAATTTTGTAGTATTCAGGAGGAAACACACTCAGAATGATTCGGAAACTTATAATTAAGATCATTTGAAACATTTTCATAAAATAAATCAATGACTTTACCATGCAGCAAATAAAGTTCTAAAGGAAAGCATAAAATTTTCTGTATTTTACGTAGTTTTGGTAAAATTTTGTAGTATTCAGGAAGAAACACACCCAGAATGATTCTGAAACATATAATTTAGATCACTTGAAACATTTTCATAAAAAAATCAATGAAATCAATGATTTTACCATAAAGTTCTTGTCATAAAATGAGGCATTTTTATTTTTTCTGTAGTTTTACGTAGTTTTGTGATTTTTTTTGAGAAAATAATGGAAATTTGAGAAGCTCATCATAATCCTGAGATCATAACGGAAATTTTTATATATAATTTTATGGGTTTTGCTAACATTTTAGCAAAGTTATTGTATTTTTGCAGCGTAGCAAAAATGTTCCCGCTTGAGTCGCTTTTCGGAAATACACGCGGAAAAAAAGTTGCTCCGACTAATTTAGTCGTAGTAATTAGAGGATTGATCAAATCGAGATCTGCAAAGTTCTAGGCTCATCTGGAGATCCGTACAAATCTCTGGAAAAAGGAATCATCCAGATTGGTTGAGTTTTGGCTGAGAACCAGCGAGTTGAAGTTAGCGTTCCAACTTTTTTTCCGCCTTGGACGGAGGAGTGTTTAGATGACAAAATAAACATGGGTTTATTTCCTATATTCTCTTAATTATTTAAAAAACTTTGAAATTACACACAAGCAGTGTCGCAAATGAGTGATAGAAAAAGCGATCATTCGATAATCACTGCACCGAAACATCAGAGAGTACAGCGACCATCAATATAGCTTGTGAGATCTCTTCTCGTGTCTCGTGATCAGGGTTACCAGGTCAAAATTTGAAAAATCTGGCAAAGTATCGAATAAAAATCTGGAAAAATCTGGCAGTCGAAAATCTAACATTTCTGAATGGTGAAGTGGAGGTAGGATATGATTTAATTCAAAAGTTTGTAGAATTCAGATGATTAAACTGATTTTATGGTCTCAAAAACGTTGAACTTACATTTCCTTCAAGAAAAACACATTCTATATTTTTAGATTTTCAATTATATTCGTTCATTTTAATCAAAAAGTTGTTCAAAACGGGCATAATCTAAAAAATCTGGCAAAATCTGTCATTATCTGGCACAGAGAAGGATGAATCTTTATTCTGGCTGTCACTTGAAAAATCTGGCATTCCCAGGTTTATCTGGCAACCTGGCAACCCTGCTCGTGATTCCCAGCGATGGCATTCTCTCTCTATGACTCCTTCCGATTTCCTTGACTTTGCGCTCTCACCGCTGAGCCTCTCAATCTCTCCGAAAACTGCAATGAAAGAACGCGAGACGGCGATTAGGAGCCGACCACGCATGACGGCTGATCGTGGAAGCGAGAATGAGAGAGTAAAGGAGAACGTCAAACGCGAATGTGTAAACACAAAAACGTGTTCGGCTATGTTCGACGTTGAGAGTATCAATACGGAAAGAAGAGCAGTTGTATTTGGGGCATGAGTAAGGCTACCAACTCTTGCTGAGAAAAAATCCGTGCACTTAGCCGATAATTCTTAAAATAAACTGAACTGAACTTCTAAATCTAATCTTATTTTTTTCCAATATTTGGTTTAATTTATAATTTTGAATTTCACAGAAATTCACAAGCTTTTGATCAGCAGGAAAATCATTTCAACTTACTGGACTCTAAAGAGCTCTGCTTTTATTTTTCATTCAGACAAACTTTTTAATTGTGAAAATTTGTGTTGTAAGGAATTTGAAAATAACAATTGATAATCAACTTTTAACTGAGGCCAACTCGGAAAACTACCCAAAACGTCAAAATAAAATAAAACTGACAGTTAAATAAAAATGTCTAACTAACAAAAGCCTTGGCCAAATCTCAAAAAGCATTTAATTCCGTACAATCCGTATTATGTGAAAAAAATCCGTACAAAAATTCGGCTTTCTAAAAATCCCGGAAGTAGGTTGAAAATCCGTACGACAAGGAAACAATCCGTACAGTTGGTAGCCTTAGGCATGAGCTTGACGCAAGAAAAGAAAATCTTGATTTTTTTTCTTTGATTTGTTGTCTTGTTTGTTAAAAAAAAAAAAAAAAAATTAATGGCGTTTAAGTGGAGAAAGAGCTGTTTCATCATTTTGAACTAGTTTTCCCCTATCCTTCCCCTTACAAAATTGTCGATAGGGTGAAATAATGAACACTTGAAGCAAATCTGCAATGTAATGTGCAAGTGCAATTACACATGAAAATATGTGAATAAATCTATTTTCCATTCTTCATTTCTTCTCCTCAACTACGCCATACTTTTCCAGAGTGAAAATATGTGAATACGGGAGCGAATGACCCATAGGGTTAAAGTTCCCCTAATAAAATCAACAACAACAACAATATGTGAATAAATCCATTTTGCTAGGCAATATTATCTGACAGAAAAAACTGTTCACATTTCTCTATAGGTTCCATTTGTTGTGCTGTGCTGGTTAAAACACTCCTTGAAAAATAACAAAGCCTTTCCAGAAAGCATAATCAAGTATCCTACAAATTACAATAATACAAATTTCTACGACAAATCAAGGGACCCTTTAGATCCCAATTTCTAGTTATCAAATTTGGGTTCCTGAGCCAATTTCACAACAGAAAACAAAGTCTGTGACAAAGTGTAACAAAGACAAGGACATCTATTAATTGATCTTTACTTTTCTTTGATTCCAGAGAAAATAGAATCAAATGACTACAAAATGTTATCAGTTGGTTTTAGCCAGAATCAATCGTTGATCAACTGTAGCTCCACATCTAAAGTGGCCTGCTTCTTGCTCTGGCTTTGTTAATTCCCACAATCATGATAAAAACTAGCCCTCACAAGAGGATTACCTCGAATCGAACCAACTACATCAGTGTAATAAGCTTTTCCAGGTGCACTGTGGACAAAGTGGCTCCGCAAGTGTGGTCCCCCAACCACAAACCTAATTTCCTGAAATGGTCAACATCAGCACACGGACGGTACAAAACACCCGAGACAATTTCCCTACCACCCCCAGAACCTCAGACCCGACCAGGTTCTGATGATGCGACCTTGTTTTCAGTTTTTCAGCCCGAACCTTCCAACCTCATCAGCAGCTTCCCAGCTACTTAGGCCACTTGAACCAAAGTGAGATATCACGGACAGTAGCACTATTTGTGTGTGGAGTTGGTCCCACTTGGGTTGTAAACTCAATTTCGTACAATTGCATACACCACATCCGACACCCCCCGTCGTCCGAGCAGGTTGCCAAGTCCCGTTACCAACAGCAGCGTCCCAAACGTGTGACGACGCCCGTTGGCAAGTTGGAATTTGATGAACATGCCAGCCCCCCGGAGCTATGAGCTACAACCAACTGCTCTCCACAACAAACTGGATGTGGTGACCGCCGGAAGGTAGTGTAGTTGGTGCTCGCTTGTCACAAACGTCATTTGGTGGAAAATTGAGCTGCGGAAGCCATTTTGACCTCCTGATTCTGATCCTCAGAATTTCATGACATCAATCCATGTGCAGATTTTTCAGTTTTTTTTTTGTTCAATGTCAAAGGAAGTTGAGATCAACAAAACTGCTCGCTTATGTGACAAGCGACCATCACACCAACCTCGGCAACTGTGGCACAAAACTCATCTCAATTAGGACACGTAGATGAGCAAATGTGGCAACTTTTTTTTCTTCTTCCCTTCTTCTCCCCAACTACTCCATACTTTTCCAGAGTGTCATTTGCTGCTGCTACTGTTTTTGTGTAGTTTTTGGTATTAGCATCGTGTCAGTGTGGTGATGTCCCCCTGGGGTGGTTTTGGGTGGAAAAATAGGTAGGGAGGGGGGAGGAAAAACCTCCCCCTACCCACCATTGCACTGGGTGTGATTCATGATGAGCTTTTCGCTGCCCGGGGTGTGAAAAACTTTTGCCCCGGTCAAGAGTGCACCCGTCGTTGCGCACGTACAAATTATGCCAGTGAGTGGCTGAAGCCAGGGGTGGTTAAGAATTGAAATCACTTTTTAATTGAAATCATATTTAGACAATTGTTTCGATATGATATGTTCACTAAAAGTTATAATAATTGTCTATTTTGTTTTCCAAATTTGTTCATGCCGCGAAATGTGCAATAATCAATAAAAATAGAACAATTGTTTCGCTTTTATCGTGGTTTGGGTAGAAAACAGAAAACATACACAGAAAAAAAAGTTGAATTTTGGAATGTTGAAAATTTGGTGGGTTGAATATTACCTCTTTTTTTGAGTTATATTACATAAAAAATGTTTAAAAATGTGAACCTGATTCATAAAAAAACTGATGAAAATTCATAATTTTCTGGGGTAAAATTAATCCTTTTTTTTTGACACAAAATCTGTCACCATTTCCTGATGAATATAATCATCATTTTTTTCTGTGTAGAATGTGTTTATTGTCACGCATCGTGGATATTAAAATACAAAGTTTGAAGCACATTTTATCTTACTGAAAAATCAAAACTATTGAGGTTTTGCAGAGCGACTGTGTTTCAAATGTAGGTGGCGCCAAAAATGAGGTTACTTGCCAAAAATCGTATTCCTTTCTGCTGGATTAAAGAACAAAATCGCTTATTTCTCATGATTCGCTGCATCAATCTTAATGAAACTGGTTGCAAAAGACGAGAAAATTGTTTTGCTTTAAAATAATGAACATCAAAATCTGGGCGCGCAAAAATTTGTGAACTTTTTCTTTAAAAAACATGTTTTGGAACACATATAGTTTCCCTGTGTATATCAATGAAAAAAACAGTTATATAATTGATAACAGATGTGTTAACGTATATTCAACAATTTTTATTGATTTTTGACAGACTTTCTTGCCAAATTGTCTAAATTACTATTTTTTTTTCTAAATTTACAGTTTTCTTATAGAAAAATCACACAAATATTGAAAAGTTGTACACCAAATTGTTGGAAGTAATTTTTCTCATCCTAATCCCGCATAAGTTTTATAAAAATGTTAATAATTAAGGAAAAAACACATTTTTAAAAAAATCATAGATTTATGCTATTTGTTCATAGCTGGCGACATGTGTCTTTTAGCTTTGCTGCAAATTCTCTATTATAAAAGCACGTTTTCCAAAATATTAAAGTGCAGAAATCACACAGGAGTTGGAGATTCTGATTTAATTTTTCAAATTTCTGTGTTAAATAAGAATGATCGAGTTTATGCGCAATAATTCAATACATCAATTATTTTGAAAAGAATTAAATGTTTTGACTAAGAAGATTTTTTTTAAAATCAATTCCATTCATGTAAATTTTTATTTTCATCGAAATAAAATTTATTAACTGATTTAGTAATGTTTTGGAATTCTTTACAGATACTTCTTTGGTAACAGTTATCAACGGAAAAATGTTTCAAAAAGTGGTTTAATCATTTTAAGTTTGATGGGTCAACTTTATTACTTTATGATATTCCAAAGCAAGCCTATTATTTTCGTATGGTCATAAAAATATTTTTTCCATATTTAACAGCATTATTTGACTTAAAATGCATAGTCTGACTAATTTAAAATCGATTTTACAAGATTTTTCCAAAGAAAATTTTAATTTGAGTCATTTTTTGCTCACATTCAAGCCTAACTTTTCAATAGGTCAAAATTAAGTGTTTTAGGACCTTTTAAAGAGTAAGCCTTTATATTCAAGGCTGTCCCGTGCCTGGCTGTATTATTTTAATTATATAAAGAATTATTATGATTAATCTGAAAATAATTACAGAAAACAAGTAACACAGCAAAAAATACGATGGTAAAATCGCATGCAAAAGCATGCACATCACCTTTGTGAAAAAAGACAATTAACAGTCAGGCAACTATGCCAGAAAAGTACCCGTAGACTACTAAGCCCCGTTTTAGCGTTACATGGAATTTCAAAAAGCTGTAACTTGGTGAAAATTACATGAAATATCAACTTCATATATACCATTGGATTCGAAAATTAATCAACTTTAATATAAAAATATTCAATATGGTGGTTTAGGGGGGCGGGTCCCCGGGGGGAGGGGCCAAAGGAAAAAAAACAGCGTTACATGGAATTCAAGGGCTCAGAGCACATCGTAAAATAACCCAAAATACCAACTTATATAGATTTTTGGAAAGGGGAGAATCTCTACTTTAAGGGAAAAATATTTAAAACATGTTAAAAATATTTTAACAATTTTTAAATATTAGTTATCGTAACTATTTTTACAAAAGTAATATTCATTTGAACTATAAAGCCAAATTTTGAAGAAATATGGTCATGCGACATATCAAAATTCATGAAATTATTCCAGGAATCGATATATGAGCAATTCAACCTGATTCGGTTGAACCGGTAAAATTACCGGTACCGGTTGAACCGATTCCGGGGTTGTATCACTAACCATGTCATGCGACGTGTCAAAACTCTTCAAATAATCTCAACAATCTTTTCGTGATAAATTTGAACCGATTCAGTTGAACCGGTTCAAATAACCGGTACCGGTTTGAACCGATTCAGTGTTTTTACTGCAAATCATGTCATGCGACGTGTCAAAACTCTTCAAATTAGCTCAACAATCTTTTCGTGATAAATTTGAACCGATTCAGTTGAACCGGTTCAAATAACCGGTACCGGTTTGAACCGATTCAGTGTTTTTACTGCAAATCATGTCATGCGACGTGTCAAAACTCTTCAAATAATCTCAACAATCTTTTCGTGATAAATTTGAACCGATTCAGTTGAACCGGTTCAAATAACCGGAACCGGTTTGAACCGATTCAGGGTTTTTATTGCAAATCATGCAATGCGACGTGTAAAAATTCTTCAAATAATCTCAACAAACTATTCGTGATAAATTTGAACCAATTCAGTTGAACCGGTTCAAATAACCGGTACCGTTTGCACCGATTCCTTGTTTTTACAGCAAACCATGTAGTGCGACGTGTCAACAATTTTCAAATAACCTCAACAATCTATTGGTAATGAATATGAACCGATTCAATTGAACCGGTTCAAACAACCGTTACCGTTTATACCGATACCACGTGTTAAACATTTTCAAATAATCTCAACAATATATTGGTAATGAAATTGAACCAATATGGTTGAACCAGATCAAATTACCGGTACCAGTTAGAACCAATTTCATGTTTTATAGCAAACCAAGTAATGCGACCTGTTTTCGTGAATCATTTGAACCGATTTTGTTGTAATTGTTCAAAAACCGGTAACGATTTGCACATATTCCATGATTTTACTGCAATGACATGGTCATGCGACGTTTCGCAAAAGGAAATCGACTCGAAATATCAGGGGGCAGAAGAAATTTCAAAATTTCAATGACTGTCGTACTTCAAATTATTTCCTTTTGACTGTTCAGTCCAACGTACAAAAATGACAACCGTTTCCTACCATAAATTGATAAATTGATAAATTCATAAATTCATAAATTCATAAATTCATAAATTCATAAATTCATAAATTCATAAATTCATAAATTCATAAATTCATAAATTCATAAATTCATAAATTCATAAATTCATAAATTCATAAATTCATAAATTCATAAATTCATAAATTCATAAATTCATAAATTCATAAATTCATAAATTCATAAATTCATAAATTCATAAATTCATAAATTCATAAATTCATAAATTCATAAATTCATAAATTCATAAATTCATAAATTCATAAATTCATAAATTCATAAATTCATAAATTCATAAATTCATAAATTCATAAATTCATAAATTCATAAATTCATAAATTCATAAATTCATAAATTCATAAATTCATAAATTCATAAATTCATAAATTCATAAATTCATAAATTCATAAATTCATAAATTCATAAATTCATAAATTCATAAATTCATAAATTCATAAATTCATAAATTCATAAATTCATAAATTCATAAATTCATAAATTCATAAATTCAGAAATTCAGAAATTCAGAAATTCATAAATTCATAAATTCATAAATTCATAAATTCATAAATTCATAAATTCATAAATTCATAAATTCATAAATTCATAAATTCATAAATTCATAAATTAATAAATTGATAAATTGATAAATTCATAAATTCATAAATTCATAAATTCATAAATTCATAAATTCATAAATTCATAAATTCATAAATTCATAAATTCATAAATTCATAAATTCATAAATTCATAAATTCATAAATTCATTAATTCATAATTTCATAATTTCATAAATTCATAAATTCATTAGCATTAGCATTAGCATTAGCATTAGCAATAAAGGTCGCACAATTCCGGATGGCTGCACAACGCTTATCTTGCTGTTTAACTGTAATTAAACGTATGATAGCACTAGACTCTCATCCGGTTACAATATTCCAACACGGGAGATACCATGTTTTCCTCTTTAGATGAGCGTGTAATACTATCCAGTAAGATAAGGGGCTCCTGGCCGGTACCTTGCTAACCTCGGGGATTGGAAGGTATGTTAGTAAACATTTATCTAGAATGCGCAGAGATCTCTACGTCACCTAGTGGTATAGATGTTTGTAGGGAGGTTTTGGACTCAATGTTAGTAAATTGAACGTTTGTTTTTTTTTAACACCATCACCACCACCACCAAAACCATACCATCACCAAAAAAAATCCATGCTAGATTTTAATACAAATACATTACAAAACGAACACAACAATAAAACCATCTACCTGGCCCTGCTGCCCACACGATACTGACGCGCAATAATATTAATTACCACAATGACCCCCCACTGCATGCATGACTCGAACATGAACACGAACATAGCACAAAGAGAACACTACAAAAATCCACCTTCCCATCACCACTGCTTGCACGATACTGACGCGCAATAATATCAATTACCATAATGACCCCCCACTGCATGCATGACTCGAACATGAACACGAACATAGCACAAAGAGAACACTACAAAAATCCACCTTCCCATCACCACTGCTTGCACGATACTGACGCGCAATAATATCAATTACCATAATGACCCCCCACTGCATGCATGACTCGAACATGAACACGAACATAGCACAAAGAGAACACTACAAAAATCCACCTTCCCATCACCACTGCTTGCACGATACTGACGCGCAATAATATCAATTACCATAATGACCCCCCACTGCATGCATGACTCGAACATGAACACGGACATAGCACAAAGAGAACACCACAAAAATCCACCTTCCCATCACCACTGCTTGCACGATACTGACGCGCAATAATATCAATTACCATAATGACCCCCCACTGCATGCATGACTCGAACATGAACACGGACATAGCACAAAGAGAACACTACAAAAATCCACCTTCCCATCACCACTGCTTGCACGATACTGACGCGCAATAATATCAATTACCATAATGACCCCCCACTGCATGCATGACTCGAACATGAACACGGACATAGCACAAAGAGAACACCACAAAAATCCACCTTCCCATCACCACTGCTTGCACGATACTGACGCGCAATAATATCAATTACCATAATGACCCCCCACTGCATGCATGACTCGAACATGAACACGGACATAGCACAAAGAGAACACTACAAAAATCCACCTTCCCATCACCACTGCTTGCACGATACTGACGCGCAATAATATCAATTACCATAATGACCCCCACTGCATGCATGACTCGAACATGAACACGGACATAGCACAAAGAGAACACCACAAAAATCCACCTTCCCATCACCACTGCTTGCACGATACTGACGCGCAATAATATCAATTACCATAATGACCCCCCACTGCATGCATGACTCGAACATGAACACGGACATAGCACAAAGAGAACACTACAAAAATCCACCTTCCCATCACCACTGCTTGCACGATACTGACGCGCAATAATATCAATTACCATAATGACCCCCCACTGCATGCATGACTCGAACATGAACACGAACATAGCACAAAGAGAACACCACAAAAATCCACCTTCCCATCACCACTGCTTGCACGATACTGACGCGCAATAATATCAATTACCATAATGACCCCCCACTGCATGCATGACTCGAACATGAACACGGACATAGCACAAAGAGAACACTACAAAAATCCACCTTCCCATCACCACTGCTTGCACGATACTGACGCGCAATAATATCAATTACCATAATGACCCCCCACTGCATGCATGACTCGAACATGAACACGGACATAGCACAAAGAGAACACCACAAAAATCCACCTTCCCATCACCACTGCTTGCACGATACTGACGCGCAATAATATCAATTACCATAATGACCCCCCACTGCATGCATGACTCGAACATGAACACGGACATAGCACAAAGAGAACACCACAAAAATCCACCTTCCCATCACCACTGCTTGCACGATACTGACGCGCAATAATATCAATTACCATAATGACCCCCCACTGCATGCATGACTCGAACATGAACACGGACATAGCACAAAGAGAACACTACAAAAATCCACCTTCCCATCACCACTGCTTGCACGATACTGACGCGCAATAATATCAATTACCATAATGACCCCCCACTGCATGCATGACTCGAACATGAACACGGACATAGCACAAAGAGAACACCACAAAAATCCACCTTCCCATCACCACTGCTTGCACGATACTGACGCGCAATAATATCAATTACCATAATGACCCCCCACTGCATGCATGACTCGAACATGAACACGAACATAGCACAAAGAGAACACTACAAAAATCCACCTTCCCATCACCACTGCTTGCACGATACTGACGCGCAATAATATCAATTACCATAATGACCCCCCACTGCATGCATGACTCGAACATGAACACGAACATAGCACAAAGAGAACACTACAAAAATCCACCTTCCCATCACCACTGCTTGCACGATACTGACGCGCAATAATATCAATTACCATAATGACCCCCCACTGCATGCATGACTCGAACATGAACACGGACATAGCACAAAGAGAACACCACAAAAATCCACCTTCCCATCACCACTGCTTGCACGATACTGACGCGCAAAAATATCAATTACCATAATGACCCCCCACTGCATGCATGACTCGAACATGAACACGAACATAGCACAAAGAGAACACTACAAAAATCCACCTTCCCATCACCACTGCTTGCACGATACTGACGCGCAATAATATCAATTACCATAATGACCCCCCACTGCATGCATGACTCGAACATGAACACGAACATAGCACAAAGAGAACACTACAAAAATCCACCTTCCCATCACCACTGCTTGCACGATACTGACGCGCAATAATATCAATTACCATAATGACCCCCCACTGCATGCATGACTCGAACATGAACACGAACATAGCACAAAGAGAACACTACAAAAATCCACCTTCCCATCACCACTGCTTGCACGATACTGACGCGCAATAATATCAATTACCATAATGACCCCCCACTGCATGCATGACTCGAACATGAACACGGACATAGCACAAAGAGAACACCACAAAAATCCACCTTCCCATCACCACTGCTTGCACGATACTGACGCGCAATAATATCAATTACCATAATGACCCCCCACTGCATGCATGACTCGAACATGAACACGAACATAGCACAAAGAGAACACTACAAAAATCCACCTTCCCATCACCACTGCTTGCACGATACTGACGCGCAATAATATCAATTACCATAATGACCCCCCACTGCATGCATGACTCGAACATGAACACGAACATAGCACAAAGAGAACACTACAAAAATCCACCTTCCCATCACCACTGCTTGCACGATACTGACGCGCAATAATATCAATTACCATAATGACCCCCCACTGCATGCATGACTCGAACATGAACACGAACATAGCACAAAGAGAACACTACAAAAATCCACCTTCCCATCACCACTGCTTGCACGATACTGACGCGCAATAATATCAATTACCATAATGACCCCCCACTGCATGCATGACTCGAACATGAACACGGACATAGCACAAAGAGAACACTACAAAAATCCACCTTCCCATCACCACTGCTTGCACGATACTGACGCGCAAAAATATCAATTACCATAATGACCCCCCACTGCATGCATGACTCGAACATGAACACGAACATAGCACAAAGAGAACACTACAAAAATCCACCTTCCCATCACCACTGCTTGCACGATACTCAATTTCATAAATTCATAAATTCATAAATTCATAAATTGATAAATTGATAAATTGATAAATTGATAAATTGATAAATTGATAAATTCATAAATTGATAAATTGATAAATTGATAAATTGATAAATTGATAAATTTATAAATTGATAAATTGATAAATTGATAAATTGATAAATTGATAAATTGATAAATTGATAAATTGATAAATTGATAAATTGATAAATTGATAAATTGATAAATTGATAAATTGATAAATTGATAAATTGATAAAATGATAAAATAATTATAAAAATTTATCAATTTATCAATTTATCAATTTATCAATTTATCAATTTATCAATTTATCAATTTATCAATTTATCAATTTATCAATTTATCAATTTATCAATTTATCAATTTATCAATTTATCAATTTATCAATTTATCAATTTATCAATTTATCAATTTATCAATTTATCAATTTATCAATTTATCAATTGATCAATTTATCAATTTATCAATTTATCAATTTATCAATTTATCAATTTATCTATTTATCAATTTATCAATTTATCAATTTATCAATTTATCAATTTATCAATTTATCAATTTATCAATTTATCAATTTATCAATTTATCAATTTATCAATTTATCAATTTATCAATTTATCAATTTATCAATTTATCAATTTATCAATTTATCAATTTATCAATTTATCAATTTATCAATTTATCAATTTATCAATTTATCAATTTATCAATTTATCAATTTATCAATTTATCAATTTATCAATTCTAGATTAAATTTTCAAAACAACCTATCCCTCATGGGTTTCCTATGCAGATAGGACCTTTTGAAAATTTAATCGAGAATTTATCAATTTATCAATTTATCAATTTATCAATTTATCAATTTATCAATTTATCAATTTATCAATTTATCAATTTATCAATTTATCAATTTATCAATTTATCAATTTATCAATATATCAATTTATCAATTTATCAATTTATCAATTTATCAATTTATCAATTTATCAATTTATCAATTTATCAATTTATCAATTTATCAATTTATCAATTTATCAATTTATCAATTTATCAATTTATCAATGTATCAATTTATCAATTTATCAATTTATCAATTTATCAATTTATCAATTTATCAATTTATCAATTTATCAATTTATCAATTTATCAATTTATCAATTTATCAATTTATCAATTTATCAATTTATCAATTTATCAATTTATCAATTTATCAATTTATCAATTTATCAATTTATCAATTTATCAATTTATCAATTTATCAATTTATCAATTTATCAATTTATCAATTTATCAATTTATCAATTTATCAATTTATCTATTTATCAATTTATCAATTTATCAATTTATCAATTTATCAATTTATCAATTTATCAATTTATCAATTTATCAATTTATCAATTTATCAATTTATCAATTTATCAATTTATCAATTTATCAATTTATCAATTTATCAATTTATCAATTTATCAATTTATCAATTTATCAATTTATCAATTTATCAATTTATCAATTCATCAATTTATCAATTTATCAATTTATCAATTTATCAATTTATCAATTTATCAATTTATCAATTTATCAATTTATCAATTTATCAATTTATCTATTTATCAATTTATCAATTTATCAATTTATCAATTTATCAATTTATCAATTTATCAATTTATCAATTTATCAATTTATCAATTTATCAATTTATCAATTTATCAATTTATCAATTTATCAATTTATCAATTTATCAATTTATCAATTTATCAATTTATCAATTTATCAATTTATCAATTTATCAATTTATCAATTTATCAATTTATCAATTTATCAATTTATCAATTTATCAATTTATCAATTTATCAATTTATCAATTTATCAATTTATCAATTTATCAATTTATCAATTTATCAATTTATCAATTTATCAATTTATCAATTTATCAATTCATCAATTTATCAATTCATCAATTTATCAATTTATCAATTTATCAATTTATCAATTTATCAATTTATCAATTTATCAATTTATCAATTTATCAATTTATCAATTTATCAATTTATCAATTTATCAATTTATCAATTTATCAATTTATCAATTTATCAATTTATCAATTTATCAATTTATCAATTTATCAATTTATCAATTTATCAATTTATCAATTTATCAATTTATCAATTTATCAATTTATCAATTTATCAATTTATGAATTTATGAATTTATGAATTTATGAATTTATGAATTTATGAATTTATGAATTTATGAATTTATGAATTTATGAATTTATGAATTTATGAATTTATGAATTTATGAATTTATGAATTTATGAAATTATGAAATTATGAAATTATGAAATTATGAAATTATGAAATTATGAAATTATGAATTTATGAATTTATGAATTTATGAATTTATGAATTTATGATTTTATGATTTTATGAATTTATGAATTTATGAATTTATGAATTTATGAATTTATGAATTTATGAATTTATGAATTTATGAATTTATGAATTTATGAATTTATGAATTTATGAATTTATGAATTTATGAATTTATGAATTTATGAATTTATGAATTTATGAATTTATGAATTTATGAATTTATGAATTTATGAATTTATGAATTTATGAATTTATGAATTTATGAATTTATGAATTTATGAATTTATGAAATTATGAAATTATGAATTTATGAATTTATGAATTTATGAATTTATGAATTTATGAATTTATGAATTTATGAATTTATGAATTTATGATTTTATGAATTTATGAATTTATGAATTTATGAATTTATGAATTTATGAATTTATGAATTTATGAATTTATGAATTTATGAATTTATGAATTTATGAATTTATGAATTTATGAATTTATGAATTTATGAATTTATGAATTTATGAATTTATGAATTTATGAATTTATGAATTTATGAATTTATGAATTTATGAATTTATGAATTTATGAATTTATGAATTTATGAATTTATGAATTTATGAATTTATGAATTTATGAATTTATGAATTTATGAATTTATGAATTTATGAATTTATGAATTTATGAATTTATGAATTTATGAATTTATGAATTTATGAATTTATGAATTTATGAATTTATGAATTTATGAATTTATGAATTTATGAATTTATGAATTTATGAATTTATGAATTGATGAATTTATGAATTTATGAATTTATGAATTTATGAATTTATGAATTTATGAATTTATGAATTTATGAATTTATGAATTTATGAATTTATGAATTTATCAATTTATGGTAGGAAACGGTTGTCATTTTTGTACGTTGGACTGAACAGTCAAAAGGAAATAATTTGAAGTACGTTAGTCATTGAAATTTTGAAATTTCTTCTGCCCCCTGATATTTCGAGTCGATTTCCTTTTGCGAAACGTCGCATGACCATGTCATTGCAGTAAAATCATGGAATATGTGCAAATCGTTACCGGTTTTTGAACAATTACAACAAAATCGGTTCAAATGATTCACGAAAACAGGTCGCATTACTTGGTTTGCTATAAAACATGAAATTGGTTCTAACTGGTACCGGTAATTTGATCTGGTTCAACCATATTGGTTCAATTTCATTACCAATATATTGTTGAGATTATTTGAAAATGTTTAACACGTGGTATCGGTATAAACGGTAACGGTTGTTTGAACCGGTTCAATTGAATTGGTTCAAATTTATCACGAATAGTTTGTTGAGATTATTTGAAGAATTTTTACACGTCGCATTGCATGATTTGCAATAAAAACCCTGAATCGGTTCAAACCGGTTCCGGTTATTTGAACCGGTTCAACTGAATCGGTTCAAATTTATCACGAAAAGATTGTTGAGATTATTTGAAGAGTTTTGACACGTCGCATGACATGATTTGCAGTAAAAACACTGAATCGGTTCAAACCGGTACCGGTTATTTGAACCGGTTCAACTGAATCGGTTCAAATTTATCACGAAAAGATTGTTGAGCTAATTTGAAGAGTTTTGACACGTCGCATGGCATTATTTGCAGTAAAAACACTGAATCGGTTCAAACCGGTACCGGTTATTTGAACCGGTTCAACTGAATCGGTTCAAATTTATCACGAAAAGATTGTTGAGCTAATTTGAAGAGTTTTGACACGTCGCATGACATGGTTAGTGATACAACCCCGGAATCGGTTCAACCGGTACCGGTAATTTTACCGGTTCAACCGAATCAGGTTGAATTGCTCATATATCGATTCCTGGAATAATTTCATGAATTTTGATATGTCGCATGACCATATTTCTTCAAAATTTGGCTTTATAGTTCAAATGAATATTACTTTTGTAAAAATAGTTACGATAACTAATATTTAAAAATTGTTAAAATATTTTTAACATGTTTTAAATATTTTTCCCTTAAAGTAGAGATTCTCCCCTTTCCAAAAATCTATATAAGTTGGTATTTTGGGTTATTTTACGATGTGCTCTGAGCCCTTGAATTCCATGTAACGCTGTTTTTTTTTCCTTTGGCCCCTCCCCCCGGGGACCCGCCCCCCTAAACCACCATATTAAATATTTTTATATTAAAGTTGATTAATTTTCGAATCCAATGGTATATATGAAGTTGATATTTCATGTAATTTTCACCAAGTTACAGCTTGTTGAAAATCCATGTAACGCTGAAACGGGGCTTAGTAACTTGACTGTTAATATAACGCACTGCATGTACAATTTTTGAAAACACAGCAAAAAGTTGCAACCAATGGGACTAAAACCCAGCACCAACAATAAGTACTTGCGCCATAGCCCGTTCGACTATCAGACCGATGAAGAATGGAAAGGATAAACGCATATAAGAGCTTGACATTTCGGTCAAGTAAGTTTCCCATACTGCTGGGTTACATATTTCAGAATGTAATATTACATAAAATTTCATAAAATAATGCAAAATTTATTTCACACGCAGCTGGATTACTACTTTATTTGCTGTGAGGTAAGAAAAATGATATGTTTTTCAAAAGTTCATTGATATTTTGTAATTTTTAAGCATTAGGACAACTGTAACAATGTATAAAGCATTTTGTACACCCAAACGGCGGTCGCATGATTCTGATGCATGGCGGCATGAAAGTATATCAGAATCTGCATGAAAACTGTCCTCATGCATATTTTGCGATATAGGGGTATGACATTTTTGCCCGTTACCGACAATTATCGACATCACCGACGCTTGATGAATGCGAGTGAAAGAGCACCAACATATTCTTCTCTTTGGAGTGTTGCTCGGGGACGGGCCAGCATTACATGTGTTGGTGAGAACTGCAGATCGCTGAAATGTTTACACGCGGGCAAAAATGATCTACGGGCTTGCTGCAAAAAATGTTATAAAATGTGACATTTTCTGCAGCAAATCCACTGTTGCAGATTTTGAGATATATTTTTCCTTTGGGTGTACCTTTTGTTTCAAAATTTAAAAAAAAAGACAATTTGTACTAACCTAATCAAAAAAGCAATACAGTCCAGACTCGATTATCCGAAGGCCTCGGAAAAATTTCACTTCGGATAATCGAAATTTCGGATAATCGAATCACGAAAAAAAAAAAATTCTTTTTTTTTTATTGTCGAGCTTAAGTATGACCCCTAAACTACGCTAAAGTGATTTACATTTTTTTAATCCAAAATGGCGGGGACGAAATATTGAAAAAATACATTTTATTATTTAATAAGCTATCAACTATTCAAATTTGACTAAAATGGGGTCGCAAACTCGAATTTGATGTTTAAAACAAGAAAAAGAAAAAAACGAAAAAAATGTATATTTTTTTTACAAAATTGAATGATAAAAATGGCATAATACTAAAAAATTACTTTTTGAAAAATTGAGAAAGTTATTCCTGTAATTAATAAGTAATTTTATGATTTTTTGTAAGATCCACTACAAAGATTTGTTGCCAATATAAAAAAGAATATTGCGGATGAAACACCATTTCTGTAAGAAACACTGCAGTGAAAAAAAATCTATCTAAAGTCCCCCCCTTCTTGGCTAGTTGATAGCACTTGCACTTCAGCGTGAAGCGAGATAGTGTGCGTGGGAGGCAATCAGTTTTAATTATTCACAGGTTGGACCACAGACAGAATCTGGCAGCTGCAGCCCATGATGCACCAAATTGTTACATCAGCAGCAAAAAAAGATGGAAGAGTTGCGCACAAAAGTAATAAACCGTCCTGCAATTTGAGCCCAACAATGCGGAAGTTCTAGCTGGAGCTGCCTTCGAAAAGCGGGTTTCCAGTAATTAGAATTTATTATTACACACTCAAAGAGCCTGGTTGGCACGTTGCCTGATTGCTGAACCTGGCCGCGGCAGCTGGCCAACCGGATGACCGGATGATATGTGGCCAAGTGGAAAAGTTTCGAGTGCCGGTTTTTTTGGACCACAGAACGAGGACGTGAGTTGGGCGGCTCGGTAAGTTACGCTCAAACGTGACACTTGGCACCGGAATTGGATCGATGTTACAGTATTGGGGTGGAAAAGTTGCGAATTGGGGCTGTTCAAAGTTCTTTTGAGTATTGTAAATTTCATTAATATTTGCTCAGCCCTTCCCATTTCTTCTCATCTCTTCTCATCTCTTCTCATCTCTTCTCATCTCTTCTCATCTCTTCTCATCTCTTCTCATCTCTTCTCATCTCTTCTCATCTCTTCTCATCTCTTCTCATCTCTTCTCATCTCTTCTCATCTCTTCTCATCTCTTCTCATCTCTTCTCATCTCTTCTCATCTCTTCTCAGCTCTTCTCATCTCATCTCTTCTCATCTCTTCTCATCTCTTTTCATTTCTTTTAATTTCTTCTAATCTCTTCTCATCTCTTCTAATCTCTTCTCATCTCTCCTCATCTCTTCTCATCTCTTTTCATCTCTTTTCATCTCTTCTCATCTCTTCTCATCTCTTTTCATCTCTTTTCATCTCTTTTCATCTCTTCTCATCTCTTCTCATCTCTTCTCATCTCTTCTCATCTCTTCTCATCTCTTCTCATCTCTTCTCATCTCTTCTCATCTCTTTTCATCTCTTCTCATCTCTTCTCATCTCTTCTCATCTCTTCTCATCTCTTCTCATCTCTTCTCATCTCTTCTCATCTCTTCTCATCTCTTCTCATCTCTTCTCATCTCTTCTCATCTCTTCTCATCTCTTCTCATCTCTTCTCATCTCTTCTCATCTCTTCTCATCTCTTCTCATCTCTTCTCATCTCTCCTCATCTCTTTTCAACTTTTTTCATCTCTTCTCATCTCTTCTCATCTCTTCTCATCTCTTCTCATCTCTTCTCATCTCTTCTCATCTCTTCTCATCTCTTCTCATCTCTTCTCATCTCTTCTCATCTCTTCTCATCTCTTCTCATCTCTTCTCATCTCTTCTCATCTCTTCTCAGCTTTAAAGACTTTAACTTACTGTCAAACGCATAGAAATGACCAGAGGTGAATTCAAATTCACCGTGGTGAGTTTCTGAACATTCAAATTGAGTGTTATATAATTCTTTTTTGTTATTGTTATTTTTTAAAGCTTTTAACATTTTTTGCATCTGCTGAAAATTTTATGAGATAAGTTACATTTGCTTCTTTTTTTTAGATTCTGTTTTTTTTTTTATTTTTGATTATTTTGTAATTTTTTTGAATTTCTTTTATTTTCTATTTCTTTGAATTGCTCAGACTTTTAATGAGCATGTTTGAACAAAGTTTCCTAAAAGAAAGTTTTTTTTTAAAAGAAATTCTATTTTTTAAGTTATCTATTCGTTTTTTTTGAAATTTTTTGAGTCCATTTTCAATTACCTACACATAATTGTTTCAATGTTTTTTTTTTCATTTATCATTTAATTTGTTTTTATTTTTTATCTCTTCATTTTATTTTCAATTCTTTCAACTTTTTTCGCAAACTTGCTAATGGTTTTCTTCAATTCCTCTAAATTTAACTTGTTTTTTTGTCTCTTTTTATTACTCAGGCTTTCTTTTATTAACTCTAGATCAAATTCAATAAAAAAACTTTTTTTATATTTTTTTTGATTTTTCAATGTTTTAATTTTAATCATCTATACATTTTTTGGCGTTTTTTTTTATCTAAATTTTTTGAGTTTATTTTCTAAGTCCTACAAATTATTGCTTTTTCCCATTTCATTTGTTCAATTTTTATTTACTTAAATTTCATTTAAATACTTCATTATTCTTCTTTGTGTTTTATCTCTTTAGTTTTTTTTTCAAAGATTTTCATATTTGTAATAATTATATTTTCGGTTTTTATTTGTCAATCAACTACCTTTTTCATCCACTTTATTTTCATTCAAGTAAATTTCCAATCACCTTTAGTGTTCCCAAAAACATGAATGTTTCATGGGGTTAGGTGTGACAAATGTCCATGTAAATTCAGTTCTTTTTCCCACTACAACCTTCCTCACAGCACGATATCTAGTATAGATGGATAAGCAAGGCTCGATTTTAGATCAGCTGCAGCAGTGTCGACGACATGATTTAGTGCCCTGAACCGGAGAGTGTGTCCTCGGTTGACCAGCAGCCCAAACCGACATGTGCAGCAGTGCCAATATTGATTAAAATTTGTGACCAAAAGTTTCGATGGTGCACACAGTTGGTTGCAAGTTTTGGCAAGAGTACCCCCGAGGTGTCGTGCGGCCATTTTTGGGCTAGATTGGTTCCTGATGGGGAACCGAATTTAATTATAAGTTCGTGACACATGACGAGCTGAGCTGGCCGGATTTCGAACGTCGTGCTGGGAGCTTTGATCCAAGTTTGGGCCACATTTTTGGAAGGATTAGTAGAAAAGTGTTTCCTAAAATTTTATTGAAGTAGCTATCTGTTCAAAGGAATATTCGCAATAACTACTTAAGCTTTATTAATTCAATTAGTTATCGTCTGTTCTGGACAAGTTAGCACGTTCTTTAGAAGGAAAATCGAATAAATTACCTTTATTCAATAAAGCTTTCAATGTAATTAAATTTTCATTTTATCCTTTGTCCACTCGTCTCCTTTCTAGGAGTACCCTCTTCATCCAAGAAAACCTTCTTCAGCATATTTAAGTTAATCATTACGAGTCGTGCTTGCAGTTTGTGCAAAGACAGCCCCCCTCCATTTCCACACTTTTCCCTCCAGATTACTCCATCGATTCCAGTGCCGTTAAAATCTTTTAACGTTATTTCGTCTCGTAGCGCGCCAACTCTTTTTTTTTACAAGGCGTAAAAATAATCTCGAAGGCGACAAAAAATACAATAAAAACAGAAGTGGATTCTTCTTCTGCTGCTGAATGGTGTCAATGAAAATAGCACCTCAGGGAAATACATATTTATGAGCGCACCAAACAAGAGGGGAAACACATTAAAACTATACATAATCTTTTCTTCCACGCATCCTTCGGCAGCATCTTGCGGGCTTTTTGTAGAAGGTGCGATAGTCCAGACGGACCAAAAGGATTGCTCAAGTGGAAAATAGGACGTTTTGGGGTGTTGAAATATAAATAGAAATCTCTCATACTCTGAAATTTATAATTTTTGTTGAGGAAATAAAAACCCAAATGAATTATAAGATTAATATTTTATGTTTAAGGATATTTGGAAACTTTAGAACGAATGATAAATGCTGGTGTTTTTTTCTAAACAAAAATCATATTTTGAACTCAAATTTAGTTTAAAGAACATTTATTTTCAAAAAAGTAGGGTTCGTCGGGATCGCCGAAAAATTGTTTGAACCCGTGTTTGAACATTTGTCTTAAACAAAAGGTTTAAGCAATACACGAGCTTTGATAATTTATTTTATTAAAATCCATGTCATTTTTTAGACAAAAATATTGCCATCATGAGTTTTTTTTTCCATACGACACCACATCATACAATTTTAATGGACTTGTTACTGGAAAAGTGGACGTAAATATATGATAATATGAGTATTTAAAGCAGATTTTGTGATCTAACATTTGAAAAGGGCTAAACATGTCAAAAGAGGTTCCTTTCTAACGTTAACTTGAATTTTAAATTCTGATGATATTTTTACCGGAAATATCAGACAATTTTTTTCAGTTTTTTTCTATGTTGGAAATCGGATCAAAACTTGCTGAGAGATATTGGCATTTGAGCAATTCTCCACCAAAC